>NC_085138.1:277360137-277502343 GCF_035046485.1 Aedes albopictus
AAAAAAAGGAAGGAGATGCACTGGTGGAAACCTGACAAATTAATAGAAGAGGAATCATATATTAGTACTGGATAAACTTGTAATTAGAAAGCACGAAATGTTGCTAATTGACAAATTTAAAGATGAAATTTGTGAAAAAAATCACGTTCTGGTGGGATTTGAACCTACGACTTCGCTAGACCGACGCTTTTACCAACTAAGCCAAAGGACAAGTAATGATTCTGCGGAATAGAAAGCCAAGTTGACTCCGAAGCCACACCGCGAATAATCCTTTTTCACAAACCCATCTATCTATCGGCTAAGATACCAACCCACAACACACTAATGTATTGGTATATTGTAAGATTGTAATATTTATTAGATATTATCACTTTTTATTAACAACATAAAAGTTAAGGTCCATGGTGTCCACTAATACGTATTATCAAGGGCTCCCCCAAACCGACGCGACTGTCGCAGGTGACAGCGATTTTTCAGGTGAGTGAACATTGAAGCCGTGCATCGAACTTTCAAAAACACATATTGGAAAAACCGACCAACGCTTTACGCTGAAATTTTGAAATATTGATTACACACTGGTGATAATTTATCGATAAAACTTTCAGCGCAATTCGATGTATGATTTTTCCCACTCGTGCCTTTGAAAATGCAAAGCTCGGCCTCAATGAACCCCCTCGAACGGTCGCTCGAAGTGCGATTGTGTTGTCCCCTGCACGGAACTGGTTTGCGATCGTGTTGTCTGTGTTTGGTTTGGGCGAGTGCCAACAACTATCTCCGTTCCAGTGGATCCTGGCCACTGCGGGGAGATCTACATTGGCGACATCATCTCCGGTTGTTTTTTCGATGATAGCTGCAGCTTTTTTGCATATTGCTGCGGATATAAAGAAGCGGAAAGGAAGGAGACCAGCTTCCGCACAAGCAGAGTCGGTAGGCGTGGAAGGGAGAAGTCCAGATATGGTGCGAATGTATCCATGGTACACGGGTGCGAGGGTTGTTATTAGACGGTTCTTAGCAGGACTCGTAAGTTCAAGACCGTATGTTAACCGACTGTCGATAATCGCATGCGCAACGCGAAACCGGATATTTCGGTCGTTCGACCGATGGGGACGGGAGATAGTACGGATTAAATTGAGCCGTGTACGACAGTTCTGCTTGACCGAGTCAAAGTGCTGCCGGAAGGTGAGCCCACGATCGATGATTACACCAATCACTTTTACCGTTTTTTTGGTGGCAATAAGCTGCCCGTCAACGGTGATAGGCACGGAGACATGATGGTTTGAGGGGCAGACGTGACATCGTACACTTTTGGAGGCAGACAACTCAAATCCTACTGTGGATGCCCATTTGAAAACGGCGTTAACAGTCGCTTGCGCTTTGATCCGGACTCGAGTTGGTGTTTTGCCAGATACTACGATAAGTATGTCATCTGCGTATACGAATACGTAAATTCCTTTCGGCAAGTTGTTGAAGATACTGTTCATGGCAATTAAGAAGAGTGTGACAGCTATCACCGACCCCTGCGGTACGCCGGTTTATTCGGAGAAGGATTCGGATGAAGTATCTCCAACACCAACTCGGAAGGAGCGGCCAGACAGGAAGTTCTGAACGAATCGAACTATATGACCGCATAGCTTCCATTCAACTAGTTGGCGTAGAACTAGTGGTGTCCAAGTCCGGTTGAAAGCTTTGGACAAGTCCAGTGAAACGATTTCAGTGTGTAAGCCGTTCGATTGTGCTGAGTGAAGGACTTCACCGAGCTGGGTAAAATAGGTGCTTGTTCCATGGCCAGCACGGAAAGCATGCTGTCGATGATCCAGTAGGTCATGGGATTCCAGAAATTGTTTCAGCCTTCGGTTTGCCATCCTCTCCATCACCTTGGATATGCAGCAGGTCAGGGCGATTGCTCGGTATTTGGAAGGATCGCGAGTATCCGTATTTATCTTAGGAATAGGAACGACAAGGCTATCACTCCATTCCGAGGGGAGGGTGTCGGTGGTCCATGATTTGTTAATAAGCTCCAGTAGGTGTAACTTTCCCGAAGGAGGGAGGTTTTTAAGGAGGGGATAGCCGATGCCGTCCGGGCCAGCGAATTTTCCACTAGAACACTTCAGCGCGAAAAGGAGCTCACCGAGAGAAAAAGGTTGATTTATCTGCGTATTGTCTGGATCTTCGGGGACGATATAGGATGTTACTGAGTTGATAGTAGGTTGTGTACGACGCTTGAAAGATTCGTTGTAGTTACTGATGCTTGACAGACTGCAAAGTATTCACCAAGGGCCTTGGCTACTGCAGGGGGGTCGGAGATGGGTGTGTTTTGAAGACAAAGGGTCAGCGATTTTGTCTGTCGTTTCCCACTGATGGAGTTTATCCGGCTCCAGAGATCAGCTGAGGTCTGCGATGCGTTCATACTTTCTAGAAACATCTCCCAGCTCGTATATTTTGCATCTGCAATTACCTTCTTGCATTCAAGATGCGAAAGTCGGTATATACGCAGAGCTTCCTCTCTGTTTGGGTGGCCCGTAGGGATGCGCTTAACGGCACGCAATGCTTTCCGTCTAGCTTTAACAGCCCTCCGAGTTTCGTCCGTCCACCAATTTAGGGCCCTACGACCTGGATGGTTATTTGTGCGAGGAATGGATGACTTGGCAGCTTCATTGATTGTATTGGCAAAGACTGTCCAATTTGTTGGCTCTTGATTCCGGGCTAGGTCACGAAATGTTCGTTGATAATTGTCCCAATCGGCCTTCTCGTAAATCCACCTTGGGCGTCGAGTTATCGCCGGCGGGATAGCCATGGTAGTTATCTGTATGGGGAAATGGTCACTACCGTAGAGATCGGGATTGACATTCCATTGAAAGTGGTTGACGTGCGACCGACTCACCGCTGTCACATCAACGGCCGATGAAGCGTGGTTGTTGAAAAAGGTGTTGGATCCATCGTTGAGAACGATGAGATCATGTTCTTCGAAAAAGTGCAGTAGCGAAGTTCCTCTGGCGTCTGCACGGTTTCCCCCCACATAGGGTGGTGGGCGTTCATGTCACCAGCCAGCAGAAATGGGCCGGATATGGTTTCGAGTAGGTTGTTAAGCTTTTCTTGAAAATTTGGTAGGGTACCACATGGAAGATAGATGTTTACTACGGATACGCTGACAGACCCATGAAGACGTACTCCGATAGCAGGAAGGTCGGTGTCGAGCCTAAGGACCTCGAAGGGTATTGAGGTCATAACCCCAATGGCAACGGAGTGCCGCTGATTGGTGCCACGCAGCAAAGTCCAGCGATATTGGCCACGAAGTGATCGGTTCAGTTGTTCAATGGAGACTTTGTTCACTTCTTGCAGAGCCAGGCACCATGGGGGAGATGGATGTATGAGAAGCTCTAGATTGGCGAGATTATTGAGGAATCCTCTAAGATTCCACTGGAGCAAGAAACGTATTGGCTTTGGGAGAGCAGGCGTTGGATGACAGGTGGCGGGGTCTAATGTGGCATGACTACAGTTGAGATAATTCTGTTGTCGTGGACTGCTATCTCCAGGGTTGTGGTGCCTGGGTAGACGAGATACTGCGGCGGACAGACTGCTTGTGAGTATTTGGGATGCTGAGATGTTAGGAGTTGGAGTCAATGGAACGTCGCCTACCGTAGAAGCCGATGACCAGAAAGATGATAAAGGCCTGGGATGGGACTTACCACCCGAGTTGGAGTACTCGGGGTGCCCAGGAGGAACATTACCGGTGCTTTGATGGCTGCTTTGTGTGACGTTCAGTTTGTTTCCCACGGAGTCCTTCGGGGTACGAGGATTTCTCCCCTTGTGCGTCCCGAGATTCGCAGAACCTTCATTTCCCACGTCGTCCTGAAGGGAATAGACTAATTGACCCTTGTCCGTCCCTCCTTCAACTTCCCTCCGACGCTGGAGGTGGTTCGCCAGTTCCGGTGTGGGAAGAACGTCCGCACTGTCGGGTCTCCAGCTATCAGAGGATATCGTTGGATTTTTCTTCGCCTTGGTGGCATCTTCGTCCGTCGAGCGCCGGAGTCGCTCCGGCCGTTCCGGTGGGATCCTGACTTCCGGTCTGCTGGTGCCCCGGCTACCCGAGGCACTGTTTTTGATTGATTCTTCATTCAGTTTACATCTCGAATGCCGAGGTCGGTCCAAAGGTTCCGGGTGGGTATAGCGTCCGGTCCAGTGGTGCCTTGACTACTCGGTGTAAAACTCGAACATGGCTTGTCATGGACTATGGCTGTGTTGTTGGATTCCGGCATCGAGGAAGGTATGGCTTCTGGATGTTTTTTTGTTTTTTACTGGGAAGGGCAATCAGGACTTCTTAGGATGACCGCCACGCAGAGGCAGCCGCCGTTGTTGTTTCGATGCATTTTGTGCACTCTTTCCTTAGTCGGGAGAGAGTTCTTGCAGGGGTCGCTTGTTAGTAGACCCGGGAGACATTGGACGTACTGGGACTTTTGGGGTTGTACCGTTTTGTGTATGGGTTTTGGGGGAGGGTCTGGGGGTATCGAGAGTCCTAGCTGAGGTCTTGTTTGGGCTTATGCTTGAATCGGAGGAGGTATCAGACATAGCACCTGGCGGGGAGTCAATAACTGCCACGGTTTTGGTATCAGGGCTCACTGGGGTGGTGGTGGTACTGTCGAGGGGGAAGACGGTAAGGCTGGTATCTATGATATTGGGATCAGTTGATATGGTTGCCGAAGAGGATGGTGACGATAGGGATGCGATGTTCGTTTCAGGGAGTGGTAAACCTGCTTCTGTTTCCCGAGAGGTGGTGGAACGAGTTTGTAGCTCGATGATATCTCTTTGCATCCTGAGGTTGCTTTCCCACATTTTCTTGATGGTATTTCCAAACATCTGCTCTTGTCGATCGAAGAACGTCTTCATGTAGGCGGGCATGCCCAAGCAACACACATGTTATAATAGAGTTACGACAGCGCAAGTTTTGGTTGTATAGAAGTTTATTTTACGTATTTCTAACATTGTGTTGAAATTACGTAAAATAAACTTCTATACAACCAAAACTTGCGCTGTCGTAGCTTTTATATAACATGTGTGTTACTTGGGTGTCATCATCAGTGTGAGAAAATACGTTTGAAACCAGAGAAGAAGATGGGGTGGTCGTGCTGCTTTGCGAAAGGGCGGCTTCGAGCTGCTCTATACGCTGATCCTTCTTTTCGATTGCGGCCAGAAGTGAGTCAATTTTTCGGTGAAGGCTGGCTAAGTCCTGTGAAACGTTGACATCGGTGGCTGTGGATCCCGCTGCTATGTTTACGTACGATTCCGTTCCATGGGATTCCTCATATTTCCTGCGGGCTGCAGCATAGGAAAGGCTTGAGTCAACACGGATTCGTTGGATGTCTCCTTCTTTGATGTATTCAGGACATGACCGTTCACCAATACCATGCTCATTTGATTCGCATTTTGTACAGTGCTTTTCGGCTAGACCAAAAGTACTGGAACAAAACCTTCTTATGTACACTGTATTTTTTGGAATTTTTTGAAAATTTTAATTCGCATCAATAAATTTTATTACATTTTCACTCAACTTCCAGTTAAAAAATATAAAATAGTGAATAAATGACATTCAGAATCATATTTTTGGAGAATTTTAAGGTACTGTGACTTTTACTTTTACTTTTAGGGCCCATATAGCTGAGGCGGTAAACGCACGGGTATTCAGCATGACCATGCTGAGGGTGACGGGTTCGATTCCCGGTCGGTCCAGGATCTTTTCGTAAAGGAAATTTCCTTGACTTCCTTGGGCATAGAGTATCTTCGTGCCTGCCACACGATATACACATGCAAAATGGTCATTGGCAGAGGAAGCTCTCAGTTAAAAACTGTGGAAGTGCTCATAGAACACTAAGCTGAGAAGCAGGCTTTGTCCCAGTGAGGACGTTACGCCAAGAAGAGGAGAGAGAGGAGGACTTTTACATACAATTATTTTCAAATATCGTTGAAGTAAGATTCATAGTAGGGTTTAAGGATTCAGCTTTGTAAGACGTCTTGATTTTCTCACAGAAATGCCAAAAGTTTGACGAAAATTGAAATTTAACCGAAAATTAGATGATTCCGTAATAAATTCAAATAAACTAAACAAAAACCTCTCAAGTGGTTTGACTAATTTCAGCAATTTTACTAGATATGCAGACGTAATGTCATCTTGGATATCAACTTCGAATAACAAGATATTTGTAAAATCAATGAAAAAGGAAAGGCATGAAAATCTGATATAAAATATTTAATACCCAAATTTTGTTTAATATTCTCTCAGAAAATCTTAAAATACAGGAGTCTTGAAAAACTCTGGTAAATTCAAAATACTTTCAGGGTTTTCCTATATCTTGAAATATATGAAAGCTTTAAGAACGCGTTTTGAATTCACACCTGAGACAAATCAAGGACAGATAAGTTTCTTATTTGACAGGGCCCATATAGCCGAGGCGGTAAACGCACGGGTATTCAGCATGACCATGCTGAGGGTGACGGGTTCGATTCCCGGTCGGTCCAGGATCTTTTCGTAAAGGAAATTTCCTTGACTTCCTTGGGCATAGAGTATCTTCGTGCCTGCCACACGATATACACATGCAAAATGGTCATTGGCAGAGGAAGCTCTCAGTTAATAACTGTGGAAGTGCTCATAGAACAGCTGAACAGCTGAAAAGCTGAGAAGCAGGCTTTGTCCCAGTGAGGACGTTACGCCAAGAAGAGAGAGAGAGGAAGTTTCTTATTTCTTGAAACATGAAGAATGTATCAAATCATATTGTTGCAAACTTGCGATCATCAACAAGTATAATTTCTATTATTACTTCGTTTTTAAAATACCAAATAACAAAAATAATGACATGTTTACTTTTTACATAAATGCTAAAATTTCAAATATATATTCGAGTATTAAGTACATTAAGAAGATTTATTATTTCAAATCAGAGGTTTTTTATATTTCGCAATTTTCAACTGTGACCTTTTCAAATAATTCACAACTAAAGAATATATTGCTGCGTTAAAAAAAACGATTTGTATTTCAGAAAAGAGCTGAGGAGCTTTCACTTAATGGCTGATGACTTTGAAATAGCACATAATCAAATAATCAATATTTCTCCAAAAATAGTTGCGCTTGAGTTGAGATTTGGTTTTCATAATGAATATTTCGAAAAATTAATAAAACCCCTTGAAGGGAAACTTCTTCTATTTTTTGGTAACTGTGTTCTATTCGTCATAGGGTAATATATTAAGCCTATTGAATCCCAAATTGACATCAAAATTTTCCTAATCAAGCTGAATTATTTGACCAAGTTTCAGACAATTCTAATAACAAAACACTATCTTGACAAGTGGAGCGGACCTGGTGTGATGGTTAGAACACTTAACTATCACGCCGAGGACCTGGTATCAAATTTCACTCCCGACAAACTCTCAAAGTGTGAGTTCTTCCTTCAGAAGAGAAGTAAAGCGTGGGTCCCGAGATGAACTAGCCTAGGGCTAAAAATCTCGTTAATACAAATAAAAAAAACTCTCTTGACAAAGAGACCAAAACTGTCAAAAAATAACCAAAATCACTCTAAATAAAATTATTAGGGGGATTCACTTAACTCTCAGGCGACGGTGCTTAAAATTAGCGTTACACTAATTTTCGAAGCATCATATCTTCTTTGTTTTATATCTAAATGTAATTTTTTTATATTTCCGAAAACCTTGGGGCCTCAGCTTTCATAATAATTTCTCATACATAGTCGCAGCGAGGAAAAACGATAAAAAGTGCTCTCCAAAGGGAGGCACCTCCTTAAAAACAGCGTTACACTATTTTAAATGCTTATATCTCTGCTGATATTCCATATAATAACAATTTTCATCCACCATTGGAAACCACCAACACTCTCCTTCCTAGAAAAAATATCGAACATAGTCGTAGCAAGGATAAGAGCAAATGGGGGGCACCCCATTTATGTGTTCGCCAAACATATAAAAATTTATATCAGCCCCGTTTTTCAAGCAAATCATGATTTTCTTCCACGGTTAGAATCTTCAGGTGAGGTACTTCCAAGAAAAATTGCAAATCATGGGTGGAGCCAGGAAAAACAGTAATAAGGGGCAATTCTTCCAAAATCGTCCAAAAATTTCAAAAAATCATAGCTTGACCATAAAGTAACAAATAATCAATTTTATAGCGCCATCTAGAAGCTGAGAATCTTGCATTATCGAGAAAAATATTACACATAGGCGTAGTCAGTGATATGGGCTCGCAAGGGGCAGAGAAATTGAGTTCTCAAATCACTACACATAATCAATATTCCATACTAATTTCTCAGTCATCAAATCAAAAATTATTCTTTCTTTATTACCCTTGTTAGACACCAGAACCCACCTTGAAAGTATTAGGCATAGTCGTAGCAAGGAAATAGTGAAAGAGGGGTGGGGGGTGGTGAGAAAGGTGACTTTAAATATTTTTCGAAAGTCGCCGCTTTGCAGGTAAATAATGGATTTCTTCCACGATAAGCATCTTGAGGCGATGTACTATTAGAAAAATAATACAATACATAGGCGGAGCTAGAAATAATAGTAATAAAGGGCAGTTTCTAGAAAAGTGCACACACAACTCTCTAGAAATTCTCAACTTTCCTTCACAAATAAAAAGTTAAGAATTTCGCTTTATGACGAAAATTTCACACATGGTTGATGCCACGATACTTAAAAAAATAATGGATTAGTTTTTTTTTTCCTTTCGAGGTTAAGAAGGTACATAAATGATAATACACAATTGAATGAATTCATTATTAAAATTCATCCTTTGAGAGAATTTCAGAATAAAATTCTAATGCAATCCTCAAAGCATTCCCAAAACTATTCTTGAATGGTGTTCTCAGAGAAACTCATACAGAAACTCTTGTAGGAATTAATTGCCAATGAAATCCGTGGATGAAATTCTGGAGGAATCGCTAAAAGAATTCTCTAAAAAACCCATTACAAAATTCCACTAGGAATCCCTGGAGAAATTGCTCAAATAATCTTAAAAGAGTTACTTGATGCAATCTCTGTAAGATTTTTCGATGGTATTCTAGAAAAAAATTGGTAAGGAGGATCCTTTAAGAACCTCTCGAACAATTTAAGATAGATTTTTTTTTGAGAAATGTCCAACGAATTGAGAGATTTCTCAAAGACTACCTGGAAGAATTCCTCAAGGATTCTTTAGTGGTATCCCCAACGAGTACCTCAAGAAATTCACTGGGGTATTTCAGGGGAAATGGCCTATGAAATCCCTACAGGAACATCAGATACACGTTCTCCTTCCAGGAACATACAATAATATAAATGAGGGGGTTAGAAGCAAAGGGGTGTAAGTGACAAAAACCCACTTTCGAGTAAATGAGGTTTAAAGTTTTTTCACCAATGTATGGGATCATAATGTATGGAGTATCAAAATCGACTCAATTTTCTACGATTTATTGTTATTTTTCTAATCATTGTAAAAATAATCTTAAAAAAGTTCTTGAAAGCTTGAAACCAGAAGTATTTTTGTATATGCTCCACTCAAAATCGACTTAATGGTCACTTACACCCCTTTGATTCAGGGCCCCTTAAATAGAAATGTGACCGATTCAATAACTGAGTGTATTCCAGAATGAATCTTTGAAAAAAAAATCCCTTCCCAGTCACGCAATGATCGTATAAGATGTTGAATAGGATGTTAAAGTGGAGGCGATATGCGTACATTTTACATGCGCCTAAACGGAGGCATGCACGAAAATGGCCTCCACTTTATCATTGTTGCGATATCGCCAATAAAACTGAAATTTCGCTAGCTGCTACTGCACAGCTTCAAAGCTGCAATTATATTTACGTTAAATTCAGGGTCAGTTGTTTACATTTGAGGATACTTACATTTCAGTGTGGGTCCTAAACTCTATAGCAAAAATAACAGCTTTAGGCTATCTATTAGCGGTTGCTATTGGCGATAACTGTAAATTTAGATTACAGATCAAATAATAGATGGCACATTGCATGGATTAAATTCTTACTTACTTATTGTCATTATAATAGTGTACAAATTCAACTTATTAAGAAAACAACTTCAAATAATCTACAAAATCTTCAAATTATAGCGTTATCGAATTCACATACTTTTTTACTTTTCTCAAATCTGCTTATCATCTGACGTATTTTCCTGACAATCTTGTCCAACACAAATGAGGGAGTGCCCGGTCGCACTATTTATCATTGTCGACCCAGTGGTTCCCGCAACATTCCCCGACCCGTGTGATCCGGCACTACCTCGAACGTCTAATACTGCTATCTTAGCTGCCGGTCTCAAGAGGATTCCCTTGGTGGTTTGAATCTTTGCTTTCCGCACTTGTCCATCTGGAGCAACGAAAATCTCAACTATTTTTCCCTTCAACCATTCGTTTCTCGCTGAATTGCCATCTACCACAATCACCGTATCGTCCACTTGAATCGGCTTCACCCGCTCGAACCACTTGGACCACCTTGTCAATACCGGTAGATATTCCCGTATCCATCGTCGCCAAAATTCGTCAATTGTCCACTGAGCTAACGTCCAACTATCTCTGAGGGCGCAACTATACTGCATCGGCTGAACTGATGGTTGGATAACTCCCTGCGTACCATATAGAAGAAAATGGCTTGGTGTAAGCGCCTCCTGGTCGGATGATGCAAGTGCAATGTAGGTCAGGGGCCGTGAATTGACCACTGATTCGGCCTCCAGGACAATAGTTTCGAAGGTCTCCTCATTTGGATGGCGTTGACTCGATCCAATGGCCTGCATAGCAGTTTTAACCGATCGCACCATTCTTTCCCACAGTCCACCCATATGTGGTGCTGCGGGTGGGTTGAATACCCATTTCGTCCGGGCGTTCGTGAATGTTCCTGCGCAACCTTCGTTGATCATCCGTATCTCCTTCCGTAGTTGTCTGTTCGCGCCAACAAAACAGGTACCGTTGTCGCTATACACCTCGAGAGGTGCTCCGCGTCGAGCCACGAATCGTCGAAAAGCCTTGATACACGAACTGGTCGATAAATTATGTACCACCTCCATATGGACTGCTCTTATGCTCAAACACGTGAATAAGGCAATCCAGCGCTTAACTTGCTTCCGTCCTACCGTGACTAACATAGGGCCAAAATAGTCGACCCCAATGTACGCAAAGGGCTTCACAAAAGCAGTTAGTCGTGCTCTTGGTAAAGGCGCCATTAGCGGAACTTGAGGAACAGCTTTCAAATTTTTACAGTACTGACATTCGGATACCACCTTTCTCACAATGCGACGTAGTGCTGGAATATAGTATCGCTGCCTCATGTCATTCACCACCGTTTCGTTATTGGCGTGCAGTAAACGGCGGTGATGGCTATCTGTGAGAAGACGTGTCACTTTGTGATTTTTTGGCAAAATGATGGGATATTTCGCTTCGTATGGAACAAAGGGAGCAGCTCCAATTCGGCTTCCCATCCGTATAACTCCGGCTTGGTCCAAGAATGGAGACAACTTATACAGCAAACTGGCTTTGTTCACAATTGGCTTGATTGTCCCGTCACTACTTGTCTCCAGTAGACGATATTCCACCGCAAATGCTTCCTTCTGGACTTGCTTCAATAGAAGATTCTCTGCTTCCACGAATTCCTTAGAAGACAACCAGGCTTGCGATCGGTCTTCTGTTCCGTAGTTCTTCCACTTATTGATTGCTCTACAAACAAATCCAGCCGTCCGGAGTAGACGATGCCAACTTGAAAATCGGTTCACATCGATGACCGTATCGGACGATTCTTCTAGGTGATGAAGTAGATGACCCATCTGTTCTTCTGTAGTTTCCTTCGTCTTCGGCTGAACTGGCCATGCTGATTCAGTTTGACAAAGAAACTTCGGCCCGCTGAACCAAACACCTTCCTTGGTGAAATCCGGATTGCCTTTCCATTTTGTTGCATCATCGATCACGTTGAGTTTTGACGGTACGTATTTCCATTCGTTGGCCTTGGTTAGTGATAGAATTTCGCCTACCCGTAGAGCAACGTATTGATGGTAGCGAAAACTATCTGCGTGGATCCAAGAGAGTACTGTGGATGAGTCCGACCAAAACATTCGCCGTCGTACCGGTAATGTTAGATTTTTGCACACATGGTCCATCAACCGGGCTCCAATCAATGCAGCCTGGAGCTCTAACCGTGGTATGGAAACTGGTTTCAGCGGGGCTACTTTAGTTTTGGCAATGATTAGGGAACACTGTACACCTGATTCGCCAATCGTCCGTAGATAAATAGCGCACGCATAAGCGTGTTGACTGGCATCAACGAACGCGTGCAATTCCGACGATCTATCTTTATCTGTACGGGTATGGCCAAGTATACATCGGGGAATTTGGATTGTGTTCAGGTGTTCCAGGCAGGATTGCCATGCAGCCCAGCTCTGTTGCAGGCATTCTGGAATAGGTTCGTCCCAATTAGTTCCTGCTCTCCATATGTGCTGCATAATTATTTTTCCATGTATGGTGTAATGGGCTATTAATCCCAAGGGGTCAAAAACGCTCATAATGATCCGGAGCACTTGTCGCTTTGTCGGGACCTGATATTGCGTTATATCGGTATTCGAGGGGCAGGCGAACGTGAAGGTGTCCAGCGCCGGCATCCAATACATGCCAAGGACCCGTTCCGATTCCGAATCTAGATTAAGATTCCTGTTATCAGTCGTGTGTAGCACGCCAAGCCCACTCAAAACATCTGGTGAATTGGAAACGAACTGACGTAATTCAAATCCTCCATTCGAATGAATGTCTTTGACGTGGTTCATCAGTTCGATTGCTTCCTGTTCGGTGTCCACGCTGTCGAGGTAATCATCGACATAATGGTTGTCGATGATCGCCCTTGCGGCACGAGGATAACTGGCGGAGAACTCCTCCGCATTTTTGTTCTTAACGAACTGTGCAATACAGGGAGTGCAGGATGCTCCAAATATGGCAACATCCATGATGTACACTCTGGGCTGTTCTTCCGGATGGTCTCTCCATAGAAAGCGCAAGTATTGTTTATCGGTGGACCGTATAGCAATCTGGTGGAACATTTCTCGCAAGTCTCCACCGATTGCGATGTTCCTCTCTCGAAACCTTATCAATACGGCGACAAGTGACACCGTCAAATCGGGACCCTTGAGAACAAGGTCGTTGAAACTCACACCTTGCACTGTTGCCGCCGCATCCCAAATAAGGCGTATTTTGTTTGGTTTTTTAGGGCTTTGGACAACTCCCAAAGGCAAATACCAGGTCTGCTGGGAATCAACGGATCTTAACTCGGCCTCAGTCGCACGATGAGCATAACCCTTCTGAAGGTATGCTTGGATGAGTTCTCGCACCTTAGCATAAAGGTCTCCATCTCGAATCAGACGTTTCTCCAAGCATTTTAGACGACGTAGAGCCAAGGGAAATGAATCTGGAACAGTACGCTCATCCTTCTTCCACAGGAGGCCTACTTCGAACCCCTTAGCATTCCTGATCGTTGTTTGGTGGAGTATTTGTAATGCTCTTTTGTCCTCCTCGGTTTCCGGCTTGACTGGGATACAAGACTCTTCGATGTTGAAGAATTGCTGCAGCAGGTCATGCAATGTTGCATTGTCTACTACTTCCTTTGTCTGCTCAATGTGAATATACAGATGTTCCTTACTTTCTGGTTCCATGTGCCTTCCATAAATGGTCCAACCCAATCTGGTTTTGACGGCAGCAAGATCTCCATTGTTCCCTTCGCGTATTTTCACTGTGTTGATTAACTTCACGTTGTCGACTCCTATGATGATCCGTGGTGTAGCATTCGAGTAACTCTTCATTGGTAACCCTTTAAGGTGCGGATGCCCAAGCAACACACATGTTATAATAGAGTTACGACAGCGCAAGTTTTGGTTGTATAGAAGTTTATTTTACGTAATTCTAACATTATGTTGAAATAACGTAAAATAAACTTCTATACAACCAAAACTTGCGCTGTCGAAACTTTTATATAACATGTGTGTTACTTGGGTGTGTTGAGCACAGATCTGCATAGTTCATTGACTGACTTGGGAGTTTGAGTTGAGCGACTGTCTTCACATCTCGCAAAGGATATTGCTGAGTCATCTCAAATACGGATACTGTCAATTGGATACGCTGCGACTTTTGCTCGGCTCGACTAATGTCACTCGTCCAGTATATATGCAATGGCTCTTCTGGACCGTACACTCCGAGGAACTCAGCTACCTCCGCTTCAAGAATCGTAGACGACGAGCCATCATCCAACAAGGCGAAAACATCTACGGCCTTTCCGTTTCCATACAGGGTGATTGGTATGTATCGCAATAGAGAATATGCCTTCACGAAATGATGATTCTGCTGAGCCACATTGATAGTCGAAGCAGCTTGATTGTTAGACGGACTGGTGGAATGTAGTAGCGTGTTGTGACGTAGTCGACAGTTTTCGTGTTCGCATTCCTTCTTAGATCGACATGGCCATGACTTGTGAGGCACAAGACAAATACGACAAAGACCCTTATCGCGCACGGTTTTCCAGCGACCGTCGATATCTAAACGCTTGAACGTATCACAGTCTGCAATCCGATGACCTGGATGTCCGCAACAAGTGCATGTTTTGATCGGTGTGTCCATTGTGGTAGCCTGACTCTTGTTGTCCTGGCTTTGCTTTGTATCTACCTGGTGCACAAACATCTTCTCCTTGTTGGATTTCTCATACTTGTTCCTTTTCTGCCTCGTATCCGTTTCACTAATTGGGTCGACATGCAGTGTTACGTCACTAGCCATTGCCACTAAATCAGTCATGAACTCCGAAAATGTGGATAAGTTCACGTCCAACCTAGTGCGCTTATAGTTCGCCCACTCAAGTTTGAAACTTGACGGCAGCCTGTCCACCAACTCGTATAGTAACATGGGATTCGAAATGTGTTGCTGCTGATTAGCTACAATCATGTGTCCAACCAAATTTTGAACAGCCATGCCAAATCTGATTAGCGTTTTCAGATCATCGGCTCGGGGCGAAGGCACACTTCGCAACTGCTTGAGTAACGCATTAATAATGACTTCTGGTCGACCGTACATTCGCTCCAAGGTGGCCATTACGTACGGTACTGAGTCAGGTATCAGCAATTGGCTGCGGACAGCTTCAAGCGCATGTCCACGAAGACATCGCTGTAGGCGTGCTAAATTTTCTGCGTCACTGTAGCCGCAGACATTAGACGAGTTCTGGAACGAGCTGTGAAAAAGCGGCCAGTCCTGAGGATTTCCGGAGAATACTGGTAGTTCTCGTGGGATAACCTGTCGAGCGGCGATTTGTGCTGCACTCGGTCCGGAGAAACAGTTGTGGTTGATTTGCCCCGACCCGTGTTGCGCTGGCCTCGAAGTTACCACAGATGGCGGAACTCGACCTTCGGGATCCATATGGGGTGCATCCATGGTTACTGGCCACACATTCCTGGATGCCGCTTGATTGTACGGAACATCCACTCTTGGTGGGACCGCCACCGACGAAGCTATTGTGGGATATGAAGCTGACGAGATTGTGCATTGACCGTGCGACGCAGAGGGTACTGTCCTGAATGGCGACTGATTACTGCAAGCTGGGACCATTCTCGCTTGTGGGCTCAACGAAATGCTGGTTGGCTGGATGGCATTCTGACCGGATGCGCTGTTGCCCATTCCATATACTGACCACTCCGGTGGCCGAATTTGCGCTCCAAACTCTGGTTGTGTGTTCGCAGGCGTTGGATTTGCGGTGTCGATTGCAGTGAATGGCTTCCTTTGATGTAATATTGACAACGAGGAACCAGCTGTCATGGATTGTTGTATGGAGCTAGCTTTCGGAAAAGCCCCCAAAGCTGACACACTCGTAGAGCACTTCGAAGTGTGCATCGAAACGATTGCTGGAGTTTCTGTATTTGCTAATGAAACTGGCAGCTTGTTAGCTTCCGAGAGGTTTGCCACGCACGTGGACAACATTGTAACAACCGGTCCACTCTCCGGAATGCTTGCCAATGAAACATCAACCTGACATGATGAAGATTTGTTCGTAGTTTCTGTAGGTATTGTTCGCCTATCTTCGGGTATGATGGACTTCTCGATCATCGAAGATTGCCGTTGGTTGTTGGCCGACGTGGTAGCATTACTGCATGCTCCTTCAGTCTGACCAATATTTGCCACCCACGACTCTGTGCTTCGTCGAACGTTGCGAGAGCTTACTCCGCTCTTCTCACTGACTTGGTCATCATCACTGCTAAAACCCGCCTGCAATAGCTCGAACTTCTTCTTCATCATTTCTTCTTCCGCATCCAACCTCATCTTTCGAAACCGTTCTTCTTCGTCGATTTTCTTCATCCGGAGCTTGTTTTCTTCATCCAGCTTCTTCAGGCTGAGTTGCAGTTGTGCAGATCTTCTGCTACTACGCGAGGCCTTACTCGACCTCCTCGACACCAGCGAAACAATCTCATCACGCTCTGTGCATTTCTTGCATACGAAACTGCGATCCGGGTTAGATATCGAATCGTTCACCCCTGCACAACTGAAATGAACGTAACAATCACAGCGATCGCACTGCACTAAATTGTCCGCAGAATCTGGTCTCTCGCACAAGATACACTGGCCAGTGGCAGTCTTTGCCGCATTCTGGAACGAATCCTTATCTATATTCATCGTAATCCTTGTAGACGATGAAATCTTTGAAGAAATTGTTGCGATATCGCCAATAAAACTGAAATTTCGCTAGCTGCTACTGCACAGCTTCAAAGCTGCAATTATATTTACGTTAAATTCAGGGTCAGTTGTTTACATTTGAGGATACTTACATTTCAGTGTGGGTCCTAAACTCTATAGCAAAAAGAACAGCTTTAGGCTATCTATTAGCGGTTGCTATTGGCGATAACTGTAAATTTAGATTACAGATCAAATAATAGATGGCACATTGCATGGATTAAATTCTTACTTACTTATTGTCATTATAATAGTGTACAAATTCAACTTATTAAGAAAACAACTTCAAATAATCTACAAAATCTTCAAATTATAGCGTTATCGAATTCACATACTTTTTTACTTTTCTCAAATCTGCTTATCATCATCGTTTGACGTATTTGCCTGACAATCTTGTCCAACACAAATGAGGGAGTGCCCGGTCGCACTATTTATCATTGTCGACCCAGTGGTTCCCGCAACAATCATCATATGCAACATCTTATACGATTACTGGTTGTCTGGGTTGGCCAATTCCTTAGGACATATGGAAAAAATCATTGGAGAATCTCTGAAGAAATTCACGAAGAAATAAATAACTCGTGGAACTCCCGATAGAATTCATAAAAAAGATCCTCAAGGAATCTCTGGAGTAAGGGGTGGTACACAAATTATGTCACGCAAAAATCGGCCATTTTCAACCCCCACCCCCTCCCCCTATGTCACACTTTTTGTATGAGATCACAAAATTTTTTGTATGGGTCGTCACGTTATTCAAAACTCCCCCTCCCCCCTCAAAGCGTGACGTAATTTGTGCACGACCCCTAAGTTTGCAATGCATCCTTTGAATCCTAGGGGAAATTTTCCAAGGATCCCTCAAGTTCCAGGAAAGAATATCTAAAAATGCTTCAACAAATCTTTGCATAATTTCTTGTTGGAATACTTGAAAAAAAAAACTACCGATGTATAAATCTCTGGTAACATTCATAACGACACCCTTAAGAATTTCTTCTAGGATTCCCTGGAGGTAGAATTCAAAAATACCAAAATAATTTCCAGAATAGGTTTTTTTAAATTTGTTTTTGTTTGTAAATTTCAACTGATGCTAATTCTTCGGAATGATAGAATCATTGGGCTAATTCCGTAATAAAGTATCTCGATATGTTCCTCAAAAAACCCCTGTAGACATTTCTAATGATTTTCTAATTCAGTACACCGAAAAAAATGCCTGAATGACTTCCCAAGTAAAAGTCTCTAGAGGTATTCTCAATACATGAAAAAAAAAATCGGTGGAATACCTAGAAGTTGTTGAGCATACAAAAATACACAATTCTATCTCGTTAAATTAAGAAGTTATTAAATAATTTCTATTTTTGATAATTGTTTGTTTATTCACCATAACACATATAGTATACACTTGCATACAAAAGTTCAAGCCATGTTCATAAAGTAGAAATATATTTGTTTCATTATTGGAAACAATTATCTGCGCCATTTTGCTCCGAAAACAGTTAGACGAGTTCAAAGTTACCCTATAAAAATGAGTAATTTGAAAAAAAGAAATTTTGTTATTTCAAAAGCTAGCGCTTTCGATGTTTAGCAAAAACATGTTTTTTTACATTCCAAAAAACTTTGTAGAAGACGAAAAAAGTATGAGTTTTAGCATTATGACGTCTTTAAAAAAGTTGTTCAAAATTGCATGTTGCACAACTTTTCCGAAGACATGAAACGTCTATCTGCATTTTTGGAAAACATATATTTTTCATCTCACTTATAGGTGGATTGATCATCCGACTCTTCATGTCATAAGATGCGCTTTGTCTTATGTAGAAACTTCTCTGAAGAAACTATATCGCAAAAATCAACGGTTGAAAAGTTATTAAAAAAGCGCACGAAATCGGCAAAATAAAACACTGTGCATTGGTGGATTTCCATGAAACATCCCTGTTAAAATTCTTATGAAATCTCTGAAAAAGATTATCAAATTTCCGTTCGACTTTATTAAAAACCCTTCCGTAATCATCCCCCAAAGAAGAGTTCAAAAAAAGCACTATTTTCGCTATAACTTTTTTGTTTTTCAATATTTTTCAACAAAATTTTAACACAAGAAGAACATATCCATCAAATTAAGGGATTTGCTAGGGATTTTTGGAATAGACACCTGGTTTCGGAGTTATTTCGGAATCAAAAGGGGTCATTGGAATTGTCCATATTGGGAAAAGTGAATTTTCGATGAGGGAAAAGTTTAGTTTTCAGACGTAAGTGAACTAGAATGTTAGAAAAGTTCATCCCGGTGTCTTGGAACCAGTTTTACGGATGTTCCGAGGAACTGGTTCTGTGTTCAATTTTTGAATATTATTCAGTACTATCATACGACTCCTCAAACTTCGTCATTTTTCATGATACATCATTCTGAGCTATTTTTGTGATATTCGAAATACTTTTGACCATTTTGGATCCAATTTGCGGACCTCACGGGAATCGGTGCCGGTGGCTCCACGGTCCATTTTTCGAAGATGAATAAACACCATCATTCGAAATATCAAGCTTCATGATTTTGAAACTTCTTCTTCTTCTTCTTCTTCTTGGCGTAACGTCCTCACTGGGACAAAGCCTGCTTCTCAGCTTAGTGTTCTATGAGCACTTCCACAGTTATTAACTGAGAGCTTCCTCTGCCAATGACCATTTTGCATGTGTATATCGTGTGGCAGGCACGAAGATACTCTATGCCCAAGGAAGTCAAGGAAATTTCCTTTACGAAAAGATCCTGGACCGACCGGGAATCGAACCCGTCACCCTCAGCATGGTCATGCTGAATACCCGTGCGTTTACCGCCTCGGCTATATGGGCCCTCATATTTGAAACTTATAGCATATGAATACATTTGGCCATTTTGGAATCCGTTTACCGATTTTCCGGAATCAAGTTTCAGGGCCAAGTTTCAAAATGGTTCAATACTGTCATGCGACTCTTTATACATCGGCTTTTAAAATACACTATACTGTTGCATGGGATTCCTCCTGGCGCAGTGGCGTAGCTAGGAATTTGGGGGCCCGGTGCGGAACCAAAATTGAGGCCCCCACATATTCCTTTGTGAATTTCTTCGGGGAATTCTGCAAGGATACATCCCGTAATTCCAGCGTAAGATTTTTTCTGAGAAAATTTGTCGAAAAAAATATTGACCAATTTATTTAGAAAGGCATCAAGTAATCCTTTAGGAGTTCCTTCTAAGATTTCTTTACCATTTTCTTTAAGAAATCTTTTTTGAAAGATAATTTATCTTCATGATTCTTTTAAGTGGCTAATTGCAAAGGCTCCATCGAGTAATTCTCCAGATATTTGTTCAAGAAGTCCACCTTGGATTCTATCAATAATATGTATATGGACTCATCTATAAGATCCCCCAAGAACTCCTGAGAAATTCCAGAAAAAATCACTACAAATTCTCCAATGATTGTTTCGGAACCAGATATTCTTCCAAGAAATTACAGCGGAATTCCGCCGGATGAAGAGAAGTTCTTCTAGAATTTTTCCATGTTATTTTTTAGGTGATCTCCACACATTGCTCAATTATTCCTTTACATAGTTAGATTTCCAAGATTTTATCTTGGCATTTCCTCAAGCAATCATCATTGTTAAGAATTTCTTACAAGGATTCCTTCAAGACTTACTGCAATGCTTTTTTTTTCAAAAAAAATCTCTGCAAGAATTCATCAAGAAGTTTCTCTAAGATTTTTCCTATATATCAATCCTAAAACTCCTCCAGAAAATTTTCAAAGAATACATTGATTAATCTCTAAACAAGTTCCTATGAGAATATTCTCAATTCTGTACTCTAAGTATTCTAAATTCTTTCAAAAAATCCTTCTGTAATTCCTCCAACGAATTCTTTAATATCCATCTACTCTATCCCCAAGCATTCCTCTGGAAAATCTTCTACCTAAAAAAAATCTTTTGCGATTTTTTATATGATTCCTTTGAAATTCTTTGAAGAAATCTTTGGAAATTTTTTTCTAAGTTTCCATCAAGCAACTCAGTCAAGAATTTCTCTAGGATTTAGTAATTATTTCTCCAAAAAATCTTTCAAAAAATTCTCTGAGGATTCCTGGTACGGTCAACGTGTTCTTAATAATCTTACGATCCCAAATTCATCCTGTTAGAATACAAAGCGATTAAGACACTGATCGATCACGCAATTTTTGTTACCATTCGTGCTTCGTCTAACAAAAATACAAAAAAATAAGTCTTGAGTACGACGAAAATAGGAGCTATATGCTTAAATATTAAAGGAGCAGATACCCTATCTTCTCAAATTTAATAATTTCTTCGGAAGATTCTCCAATGATTCCTCCTAAAACATTTTTGTCAGTTTCTTCAGGAATTCTTCAGAAATGTCTTGAAGCATCCTTTAAGTGATTAATTCAAATCATACAGGATATTCATTGGAAAATTCTTCAGGAATCGCTTCATAATTATAATTGGATTTTTTCCAAGGATTTTTAAAATATTTCTTCAAAAAAAAACTCTTCTAAATTCTTAAAAGATTCTTTCAGAATTTCTTCAAGGGTCCGATACCTAATCGGATGAAGCATTCCTTGCATAATTTGTATAAAAATTTTCTTAGAATTCTACCGATGATTACTTTTGGGATTTTTCCAGAGATCGCTTAAGGAAGTCTAACTAAGTTTTATTCGAAATTCCAAAGAAATTCCTTCAAAGAGTCCTTTAGAAAATCCTCCCAAATTCCCTCAGAAATGTTTCTAAAGTTTTCTTTAGTAGTTCAATCAATTAATTCTCTTGGGATTTATCCATAGATTCGTTTAGAATTTAATACAATTTTCTTCTAAATTTCTTAAATTGATTTCATTAATTCATTCTTAAACTGATTTTCCCAGGTATTTTACGAATATTTTTATATTATTTATAGGTATAGATTTTCTCGAAGATTCCTATACAAATTATTCCAAGATATTCTATAAGAATTCCGCCGAAAGATCTTTTAAGTGTTTTTGATAGAAAAGCTTTAGAAATTCCTCCAATTAGCCTTTCAAGGATTCAAGAATTCCTTTAATGAATACTATAGAAATTCTAATAAAAAATGTAAGGAATCTTTCAAGAATTTCACAAAAAATCCTCCAAGAAATTCTACTGCAATTCTTTTCAACATTTTAGGAATTGCTTTGTGATTTTTCCTGAAAATTGTTTGTGAACTTCTCTGGTTCTTCTTCTTCTTCTTTCTGGCTCGACGCTCCAATTGGAACTTGGCCTGCTTCTCTTCAACTTTGTGTTCCTTGAGCACTTTCACAGTTATTAACTGAAGGGCTTTCTTTGCCTGCCATTACATGAATTCGTATATTGTCAGGCAAGTACAATGATACACTATGCCCTTCACTTCTCTGGTAATCACCTTTTTTTGGAAATTCCTAAGGTAATTCTTATGAGATTTTTTCGACCGTTCCGTTGTAGATTCTTGATTTTGTTTTTAAATTCGCGGGAGTGTATCTCATAGAACTATAATAGTGACAATAGACTGAACTCCGTAAGGGATTATCAAAAGAAATATTCAGAAGAATTTTCTGAGGACTTTTAAACAATTAACAAACGAATTAACTATAGAATTTTCAAAGTACCTTCCGGATCAATTTCTAAAGTATTATTAAAATAATTACAAAAGTAATTGTCAGGTATATTAGCAAAGGGACTGCCGGTGAAACTTCCAAAGAAATTGTTCAAAGAAATCCCGTAGGAGTTGCCTTATAAATTTGCGAAGCAATTGCCCAAAGATTTTCGAAAACTGAAACCGTAGATATTTTCAAACATAAAAACCAACATTTATTTCGAACTAAATTGCCGAAAAATTTCCATAAGAGTTACCGAACCGAATCCTGAAGAAATTGCCGGAATAGTTTAAAAATATCAAAGAAAACCCCGTAATCTTATAGGAATAACAATTACAAAAAGGATTTGTCGAAAACTTTGCCAAATGTTATATGAAAGATTTTCATAGGGTTACTCACAGGAAATTCACCGAATGAATTTCAAAAGTCGGTAAATGCCATATGAATTATTTTATCAAATCCCGTAATCCCGCAATCCCGGAAGAGTATTGAAGTTATTCCCAAAGTAATTACCAGAGGATTTTTCAAATGAATGGTCGAAAAAAAAAACCAGCGAGAAGTGGCAGACAGAATTTTCAAAGAAATTTCCGTAGTAGAAAAATCTTATGAAGTTCGGGTTAAATACTGTTCCTTTCAGTTCCACTAAGAAATTGTATCCTTTGACAGATACGTATTTCGACCTCAACTGTAAGGTCGTCTTCAGTGTATAGCACTTGACTCGACAAGGTGACGTATCTTGACAAGTACACAACACTGAAGACGACCTAACAGTTGAGGTCGAAATACGTATCTGTCAAAGGATGCAATTTCTTAGTGAAACCAAAAGGAACAGTACTTAACCCGATTTTCTTTTTACTTATAGGTATTACAGGTTCATCATCATCTTCTGACGGAGATCCTTGGAAAAAAAAAATACCAAAGGAATTGCGAACTCAATTTTCAATTAGCTGTGACAATTTCCACAATTTCCATTAGAAAAAAATGCTTAAGGAATTTCCGAAGGAAATTTTCAAAGTAATTACCGAAAGGATTTCCAAATAAATTTTCAAAGATATTCCTTATAGAATTGTTGAACGGATTTCCAAAGTAATCACTGTAACATATCCAAAAGATATTTCCGAAGAAATACTTCAGACATTCAAATTGAAAATGTTATAATTCTTTCAAGGTTTCTAACAGATATTCCACCAAGAAATCCTACTGGTATTCCTTCAATGAATCCTTTAAGTATTCTTCCAAGGTTTTCATCTGGAATGTTTCTATTGATACCTTTAAAGATCTCTTCAGCGATAACACCTATTTCGTCCCGATTTCCTTGGCGAAACTTCTAAGAAATTTTTCTAACGATTTCATCAAGCATTTGTTTCAAATGAGGAACTCCTTTTTGGATATGTTTTACGATTCATCTAGTAATTTCTTCAAGAACTTATTTTCAAATTCCTTCAAGATTTTATTCGAAAGTTGCTACATCGATTGCTTCGGAAACTCCTCCAAGCGTTTCTGTAGGAATTTCTTTAGTAACATGTATTCTCAAAAATTCCATAAAGAGTCTCTTAAGCGTAAGCGCTTTCCCAGATGAATCCTTTAGAATTTTTTTCAAGATTATTTTTTTTAGAAATTTCTTAAAGCGTTCCTTTTGCAATGTTTTCTTGATGTCCTTTCAATGAATTCTAACAAATTAGTTTAAGCATTTATTTAGTTCTTCAGAAATCCTTCCAATAATTTATGTAGGAAATCATCCAAAGATTCCTTGCGCAACTTTTTTCAAATCCTCTCATACAATTCGTAAAAGAACCCTTTAAGTAATTCCAGTAAGGATTTATTCTTTTCCTCCCTCAGGGATTTCTCAGATTTTCAAATTTTAATTCAGATAATCTTACAAGGATGAACACATTCATCTCCAAAAGATTCTTGCAAAAAATTTTTCAGGGGGTCTTACAGAAATTTATCCAAGGAAGTCTATAAGAAATCTTTTGAAGATTGTTTTTTTTGAATCAAAGATTTCGAGTGGAATATTTTGGGGTTTCCGCCATTGATTTTTTTGAGAGATAATCTAGGCATTTCATAATTTATTCTACCAAAAATCCCTTTGGTTTAAAGATTTCTTCAGGAATCTTTTAAGCAATTTCTCATAGTACTTCTAGCACTTCTTGTACTACTGCATGATTCTGAATCTCAAAAATCTTCAAAAATCTTATCGAAGATTCCTCCACAAGCAACCCAATGATTATTCCTGAATACATTTTATAAATAAGATTCTTCAAGGTCTCCTTTAGAAATTCTTCCAAAATTCCGATAGAAAACCTCCGAAGGATCCATTCAGGTATGGCTCCAAGAATAATCTCAGAAATTCATCAAAAAAATTTCCATGGGGAGCTCCAGCAAGATTCCTTCTTGGGGAAATCTCTAAGAGAATCCTTAGAGAAATTCCTTAAGATTCATCTAAAGGACTCGTTGAAGGACTTCTTGACATAATCCTTGAAGGACTTTATGAAGGAATCCGAAGAGGTACCGTCGATGGGGGTGACAATGGGTCTGGAGGGTGAGATTGGGTCAAAACGGAGAAACATAAAATTTTGAATAACTCATCAACTATTGCTAATTTATATTGAAAACTTTATATTATTTCAAAGAGGAGATGTTTTTAAACGTCATGTAATAAGATGTTTGGCAATAGTATTTTTTTTGTTGAATTTGTGGCTAAACTTATGTGATGAAACTACTAGTAAATCACTGTGAAAAAATTTCTCTTTCGCAATGTTCCACACAAGCACCTAACCGTAAATTTTCTTATAAGTAGTTAGCTGTAGGTATTACCTGGTTGATGCAATGAAAAAATGGGCTGACAATGCACTTTTTATTTAAAAATTCAATATTTTCGACCCTATGTCTAAATATTAAGAATGGGGGTCAGATTGGGTCAAGCAAGTTATCGAGTGCACATAACCTTAACAAAAATTTTAACTTGTTATCCAGTCCCCATTTGACTTTAAAGTCGTGTCATGTTTACCATATCTTCATAAAAACACGCTTTTTTTCGAAAATATGTCGAGGAAGTGTCAAGAGAGTGTATTAATACGTTTAGTGCCTAAAATCATTTATAAAAATACACCCATGCGTTTGGGTAGCTCCTCTAATCATCATCTAGCCTTTAGTGTAGTGCATAGTCGTTTCAATGTTATTGCGAGAGAGGGTCTAATACTGTGAAATGTTGTGTAACATAATATTTGAACGACCCTCTATCTTGAGAGGCCAATGATCATGTACATAAGAGTTTATAACGGAGGGTTTGGTTAAACATTTCCTATGCAGTATACTAAAAATATCATGTTTTTTTTTTAAATCAATCTTTCAATGCATCTCTCCCTCATTGTAATCTTCCCCCTCCTCTCTTGGAGGTTGCAACATTAAATGAGAATGATTATGGTGGCTAAAATGGCGATACAACATACAAACGTTATTTTATCAAATTTTAAAATTTTTTCGGTTGTATTAGCCTTTTTATGTGGATTTATCATCTTTTAAAATTACCTAAGTTTTAATTCGTCATGGTTACATTGTATTTTAAATAGATTTACTGGATATGATCAATAAAATTAACTTATATTCTTAGATAGGCAACTTCGAATACTTTGACCCATTCTCACCCCCTCTAAGGGGTGAGATTGGGTTAATTTTCAATCATTTGTAGTTTAGTAAGCAATTCATATAATGTGATACTTTTTTGCTAAACTATCATTACCACATAGAAGAGTATACATTAGCGTGGGTCATCAGAACCGTTTTGTCGGATCAAAGCTTTTTTGGTTCCGTTTCGGATCCTGAGTGTCTGTGCAAAATTTGAGCACGATCGGTTGAGTCTACACTTTGCGCATTGCAATTGAAATTTGTATGAGATTTTGTATGAGAAAACATACTTTTTTGCATTTTTGTGATAAGTTGAAAAAGTTTGTCTGAAACTTTTTAACCGATACAGTAAAATTATTGCCTAGGATGTACTGAAAAACTTTGTCGAAGACCGCAAAGCGATCCGATGCTTGTGAAAATAGTTATAACCATCGAACCGCATGCATGTGTTTATGTTTTAACATGTAAAGGAATAACAGTAGCAACAAAATCATGCTGTTTCACCAAGCAATGTCAACGCTATAACTTTTTTCATAAGCATCAGATTACTTCGCGGTCTTCGACAAAGTTTTTCAGGGCACCCTAGGCTATGTTTTCACTTTATCGGTTACATGGTTTAAGAAAAATTCGAGCTTGTTATAAGAGAAATGCAAAAAAGTGTGTTTTCCCATACAAACTTTAAACGCGATGCGCAAAACGTAGACATAACCGATCGTGCCCAAATTTTGCACACTTATTTGGGTCCTCCATTGAATTTTTCACTTTTCTATATAAACGATGACCCACTCTAGTATACATACCAAATAAAAAGTTATTCCGACTTCAATTGCATTTGTTATTTAACAATTAATCTTTGAGTATCCTTTTTTGACCCGTTCTCACCCCCAACGACGGTAATTCTTAGAGATTTTTTTTGTAGACATCTTTGAAGTAACTGTTAGATAAATCGTTAAACATATCCCGTAGGCAAGGTGAATTTACCTTGCCCGGAGAAATTCTCACAGAAACCCTTCAAGGAATACTTGGAATACGCTGAGCGAGCAACAAAAAATCGACAAACTATTAGTATTACGGTTTTGACGTAACATTACATGTAACATGTAATTTTCATAAATGGGGCCCCTGAATTTCAGCTGCTAAATTCAATCTAAGTCAAAAGTCCTCTGTTTGGTCCTGTGGTTAGAATATCAGGGAGGCTTACACAATTCTCACGGATTTTACTTCCATATCGGTACTGTATTTCGTGAAATTTCGGGGCCCCTGTAGGTACAAAGAGCAATTATCAAACTAGTTGGAAGTAAATTAACTAAACTTCTTGAATTAAGGGTGTTATCTACAATTGTCAATAAGTGGACTTCAAATAGCCATATGTGTGTCCCATTCCAAAAACCCTTGATTATTACGAAGGGGCCCCTTCATAACTATCAGCAGATCTGCAAAGTATTGAACATATACGTATAGGAAACTTTCGCTATATAAAGAACTTTATTCAAACTAGTGTAAGAATCCTTCCCTGATTTGGAGGCCCCCTGAACTCGGGGGCCCGGTGCGGACCGCACCCTCCGCCCCCCCCTTGCTACGCCACTGTCCTGGCGTTCTTGCTGGATTTTGTCGAACAATCTTCCTAAAATTCCTTCAAAAAATTCTCCAGCGATTCCTTCAGGGACTCCTCCATGGACTTCTCCAGAGTACCTCTATCGATTCCTCCAAGGATGTCTATAGGCATTCCTCTTGGCATATATTCAAGGAATTTTATTTAGCATTCCTCCAGCCATTTCTGATGGAATTTCAGAGGCATATTATTTCCTGAAATTCTTGTTCTACAGATTTCAGAACCCTTGAATGATTGCCTTGAATCATCCCAGCAAGAGATTTTTGGAAGGAATCCTAGAAGAAATTCATAGGAGAATCCCTAGAATAATGCCGGGAGGTATTATAGTAAGAATTTCGGGAGGAGTCCTGGTAGGAATTGATGAAAAAAACCACAGCAGGAATTGCTTGTGGAATCCAGCTGGAATTGCTCGAGGAAGGCCAAGAGGAGTTCCTGAAGGAACACCGTGAGAAATTTATGGGGAAATCTTTGGATAAAATCTCCAGGATAAAACATTCTGGAGGAATCACCGGATGAACTTCTGGAAGAATCTTAGGAAAAATCTCTGTTAGAAATCTCAGTAGGGTTCTGGAATTTCTAGATTGTAGTATTTTTAGCAGAAATCCTAATCAGGAATTTCTGAAGAAACCCCATCAGGAATGTCTGGAGAATCAAAAGAAAAATTTCGTGAAGAAATACCTAGAGAAATACCTCGAGAAGTCCCTGAAAGAACCGGTGGAGTATTCTGAAGGAATCCACAGAGAAGACCCTGATGGAACACAGGAGAAATTTCTGACAAAATCTCAGAAAGATTTTCCGGAAAAATTCCAGCAAGAATGCCACGATCAATGCCTAAAGCAATTATTAAAATCATTCCTGGAGGTATGGTTGTTGAAATATCTGGAGGAGGAATTGCTGGAAGAAGCACAGGAGGAGTTAATTGAGAAATCTTCAAAGAAATGCCAAGAGGAGTTTGTAGCCTTTGCTCCATTTCCATTAAAAAGCCGAATATATTTTCATTAACAGTTTCAAATATTAATATAAAAATGACCTTCAATCAATACATCAATGCCCTTTACAGATCAGTTAATTACATTGCGCCGAACAGTTAGGCAATTTTCTCACTATGGAAAGCTTTAATCGGCCTTCAATCGGCCGCGAATGGGATATCCGAAGGTCAAGTACGTTTGGAATTTCCGGAGAAAGTCGGGGAAGAAAAAGTTGCGACCGAGTCCAAAACTGAGCGAGCCTTCAACGTAAGCCGTTACACTGCCGAACCATTTCGAAGAAGCTCGGGGGAAATATCGAACTTCCGTTAAGTTCGGTCGATGGCACCTTCCCTAATCTGAGGATCACGGTTTCACTTTACTTTCGTTCGATCCGCAGATTAGTGTAGAAGTGTCGTTGTTAACCTTGTAGAAATAGCCGTTGAATGTGAGTGAAAGTAACGTGGTGATATTTCTTTAGTTTAATTGTTCTTTTTGTTAGTTCCTAGTTTTCAGTCCAAGTTAGGAAAGAAGTGCGTAGGGTTTGTGCGTTTACCTCGACAGATTACCAGGTAATGTGCTCTTTGTGCTCGTCTTATGAACCCGTGCATGTGCTAATTGTACGTGAATAGCCCACTGGCTAGATTCTTCCACAGCGACGCTTCTCTGCCGATCGACTCGGAACTTCCGGCGAACGAATACCGCCGAAGGAGTGGTCGTCAATTGCCAGGCCCGTCTTCAAGGTCGTTCAAGGTTGCGCAACAACAACCCCCACGTGACCCCCCCCCCCCCCTACACGTGGTCCAGGGGTCGCTTGACCGTCCCCATCGACGCGACACACCAGGAACGCAGAATCAGCAGGTCAGCGAAAACCACGTAGCTGCTCGGTGAGTCGTTTCCTTTTTTGCACCGTCTTTTTGTGGAGTGGGGCGTCCGGTGAGGACGCCTCGGAGAAGTTTTTTGCCGATCATAAGGGGTTGTTCATGAACCACGTAGACCAAAAGTTGGCAATCTCAGACCCCCCCCCCTCCCCCCTCGTAGACTTTTGCCCATACAAAAATTTTGAAATTTGTATGGAGCGTAGACTTTGGCCAGACCCCCCCCCCTCCCCCAAAAAAGTCTACGTGGTTTATGAATGGCCCCTAAGGTCGTGGATATTCTTGGACGTCTAGTCTGAAACAGCGTCCGGAAATGTAAGGTTGGGTGGTTGCTTGGATTTCAAAGCGTGCGCACGTAGTTTATGGAAGCTCCACCCAACCCTATTGTTTAAGTCACCCGGGTGCATCAAGCTAGCTTGCCGCATCGTCAAGGGAGAAAATATCAATGGATCGTGTACACGAATAGAGCACAAGAACAAGATAGAAGGATAGATAGAAAAGAAACGCACAAGAGAGCAGGACTGAAACAGGTACACATTGTAAATGTATATTATGGAACAAATAGCATGTGAGTAGAATAAACTTTCGTTTTTGTTATTTATTGAATAAACGAGTTTCGCCTCTTAAGTATTATTGTGTTAGTGAGTTATACTACAGTCCTGCGAAAGATTTTTAAATTATTGAAATGTTGTCCCGTTACTTCGTGTATTTGTAGTAGATGTTGTTTGCGTGGCGCAATTTGACTGTAGTCTTGCGCATGCCCTTCTACGCTGGTAGCGCCTCTAGCGAGAAGTAGTGGAACCGCCAGTGATGATAAATAGCTTGCGATAGCTGATGTCGCGTGACATTTAGGTATGGGTGTTGTCTTACCGCGTTCTTTGGAGGAATGGCTTTGTAGTGTATCGGGTTATGTTGTTGGTAGGGTAATTACCCCAGTTAAGGTGTAGGAAGTAGATGCGCTGGCTCGATCCTACTTTCTGCGGGAATTTCAAATGGACTCGCCCTGAAGAGTCTCAACCGGGCAAATTTAGAACTTGTCGTGCGGTCTCCTTACGGAGTGGCGCTTAAGCCGCATGATTTATCCCCGGATCGGCCAGTGCCGGCTACAAGTTTCAGCAGAAATTCCATAATGAATTTATGGAGGAATTCTTGGATAAAATCTCTGGACGATCTCCTGGATGAGCCCTTGGAGAAATCCCTGGAAAAACAACTGAAGGATTTGTTAGAAGAATTCCAGATAGATTGCCCGGAAGGATCACAGCAAGAAGGCCAGGAAAAAGCTCTAGAGGAATCCCTAGCAGAACATTTGAAGAACCACAGTTAGAATTTCTGGAGTACCCAAGTAACATTTTAAGTTTTGTTCGGCTCTATAAGAGATCTTCATGATCAATTTTATAAAACTTGCTATAAAACTGATTTATACATCAAAACCTCTTGACAACCTTTTTAAGAGCATCTTCCGGCTAGGTGGACCACTCTCAGAGAGGTTTTGCAAACCACATTAAAGGTAGCAATAAAACTGTTTTAAAACCTAGGTGAAGATTTTTTCATTCTCGAAAAGAGGTTATGATGATTGTTGTTGTTTTTTTTTAAACAAAAATTTTGACAGCTCACGATGCAGAGAAGCTTCTTCGATGGCACGTAAAGTGCAGGTGGATACATTATTCGTAAGTAGAAAGCGATCATTTCAAAGTAATATTTTAGTAGTTATTGTGTCGGTAGGCTTATGCGCATTCAATTTTACTGTGAATATTGGGGTTGCAGAAACATAAAATTAATGCGCTTCGAAAATAGTGAATATTATCATCTTGAGATGAAAATAAATCAACTTGTTTATTTAGTAAAACTATCTCGAATTACAAGAAAACTCAGCTGAAAGAGATTATTTACGTGGGCGTGTTATAGAAATGACGGCAAACTATCAATTCATTTCTAATTTGAGCAAAATTTACTATTTCAATTCACGTCAGCTAAATTTTCAATATGGCGACGACCATAATTAGCGAAAAAAAACGAAAGCAATTATACTTTTATGATGACCGCAATAAACCTAACAGTATCGTAGTTTCTGCTTTTCCATCAACAGATGTCGTTACTAATCGAACGGGTCGCCATCTGTTGAGAGTTTTTTTAGTTTTATTTTGGTAATAATAAATGCCAGAAGGTTTACATATAGGAGAGTTTTGTTTACTCTTGCAATCTGGCTTTATGGATATCTTCAAGTATACTATAAAACATTTCATCAACGGTTTTCATAAAAGTAGTCATAAAACTGTGAGTTTTAATTATTGCTGTAATAAATCCCTAATAAAAATTAAACAAAACCAATCTGCAATGAAATTGTTACTTGGGTAGTCTTAGCAAGAACAGCTGGAATAACCACAGGAATAGTGCGTGAGGAACCCCAGCTGGAATTTCTGGAGGAATGCCACGAAGCACTCCTGGAGGAATCCCTGGATAAAATCTTTGAAGGCATTCGTAGACGATTCTCCGGAAGAACTTAGATTGCCTGAAATATTGCCATGCTTAATCCTAGCAAAAATTTCTGAAGAAATCCCACGAGAAATCCCTTGAAGAACTCCTGGTGGTATAACAGTAATTGCTGGAGGAGTCCTAGGGAGAATTGCTGGTAAAACCACAGTTGCAATTGCTTGACGGATCCCAAAACAAAAGTGATTTGTTGATATCTTTGACATCTTTCATTCAATTTTAATTCTTCTTGGCTTATTTGAAACAAAATGAATGATACTTACTGCATAGATATTGAACCACACATATTTGTTGAAATTTACATACTAAAACTTAACGTAAAGTTGCCTCATTTTTTAAGCGTGGTAAAATGTGCTAACTTAACATAACATTTTTATATACAAAAATCGTTAAATACGTTAAGTTGAAGACATCAAACGTTAAGTTAATTATCTTTGAAATGAACCAAAAATAATTAAAATTGAACTATAGATGACGAAGGTATCACCAAATCACTTTTCCATGTTTTACGAAAGTGACCCCAAACTTTTGGCTGATACGTCATGTTGAGGGGTGACCCCAAACTTCTGGTCGATGACATGAAGAGTTAATTTACTTAATAACTTTTTTCTAGATTTTTAGCTAAGTTCTGTAAAAAGAAGTTGAAAGCTAATAGAAAATGGGTCATATTACCGCTCTCATCTTAAAATTTGGTCGACCCAACTTCCAGCAACACTGCCGTAAGTTTATATTCATTTTTTAGAAAATTTGGCAACTATGGGTTAAGTTTACATACAAAATTTTTTGAAAAAGTTTTTTTTAAAATCATGTTCAAAGTTTCTTTGGCTTATTATCTTTTGAATGAAACCTAGGGTTTTGAAATCGGACGCAAATTGGTGGAGATATGGGCCTAAAAAAATGACATGTTTTTGAGGGGGTGACCCCAATCTTTTGAACGGGAGTGTATCTCTTCTTTGATTAATCTGCTATCTATTTATTGTAGACGTCGAGAATCTTATTCCCTCAGTATTCATACATTTTCAGTAGAAAATCGAATGCACAGGTGGTTCAAACAAGCATTAAAAAAGAGATTTGTGATGCACTTACGGGTAATGCTAGTATTGAAATTTTCATCTGCAGAGAGCTTTGTGGTCCACACAACACGAAAATAAAATGCGTAATTAAACTATTTACTGCCCAACATGGTACATACAAGGAACGGTTAACTTAAAACGACGCAATAAACGATACCAAGCCCCAAAACCTCTGAATGTTAGATGATTGGCGCCTGAACCTAATTCTTACGTGGGTTTCCCCTATCGTTTCCATAATTTATCTTTACCACGCGTAATCCGACGTATTTGGTGAACGAAACAAGGATATGTGACGATAGCGTAACAAAGATAATGATTATGATGATGATGATGATCTTTCTGGCTACACCCTCTCGGTGTTCGTGTCTACCCCGTGCCATGCCAGATTCCACCTGAAGACGACGACCAAGGAACGGACGGACCATCGATGACGGATTGCATGGCGGAAACCCTTCCTTCCGAACCACCCGTCAGAATGTCTTTCTCTCTACACGTGTAAGTGGGCAAAACCATTTTTCTTTGACCGTCTTCCCCGGTCGTGGTTCACTCACCTTTCGCTCGTTGGTTGTTTTCGGTTGGTTGAATCGTAAGCAGGAAGCATACCTTTATGTTCCTGCTTTTGTGTTTCCATTCCTCATCGAAACTCCCACTCCAGCTAGTAGACACCATCGCATCCTTAAGGGCAAGTCTGATGAATGTATCACAACAACATCCTGTTTGTCGCCTTGCTTCTTGATGATAGCCAACGCGACGGCGGCTCTCCTAGTTTGGAGAGGAAATCCTCCGACAGGTCTTAATCTGATGAACGCGAGATTCAAGGCCCGAGATAAATCGTCGCCTTGGAAGAAAGCTTGTGTCCCATGATTTGCCACGATGACGAGGACGGCGAAGACGACGGCACGACGATGCTTGATGTTTCAGGTTGATGTGGTGAAACGCGGCGGCAAACACTTGATAAGGTCGCTTTCGTGTAGACTTTCGCCAACGTCATCGTCACCAAGATCGCTGACGTCGTCGTCGTCGTGCTTGAACGCTCGTGCGATGGATGGTTTCAATCATTCCTGGGCTGCTGGGAACAACCACTCTGTGCGTGGGAAAATGAAGACCGAGTGTTGTCTAATGAGTGCATGGAGAAGAGCGTGGTAATTACATCCGACGGCGAAGATTGACTTTGTTTGCAGATTAAATTTTGATAAGGTTGTCGGATTAGCTCGAGACAAAAGATGTGATGAATTTCAATCACACGTGTAACTTAATTATGCAAAACGCCAGATAAGAGATGGGATAGAAAACCGGGTAAGATATTTCGGAAATTCAATATAAGCCACTGGAGTCAGAAAATCTTGAGAACAAGTTTAAATTGCTGTACCGCAAACCCATATATCATACGCTCTATGTACAATAGACCGGGTCAACATGGTCATTTTTTCGGAACAAAGCTTTTTCGATGCCTTTTGTGGTCCCAAACAACTGTGCAAAATTTGGGCACAGTTGGTTGTGTCCCCGCATTCCGCATTGCGTTTGAAATTTGTATGGAGTTATATATGGGAAAACACACTTTTCTACATTTTTCTCGTAAGAGGTTCGAATTTGTCTGGAACTATGTAACTCTCGATGTTAAAGTTTAGCCCAGGAGATGCTGATTAACTTTGCCAAAAAGAGTAAGATGCTAGAATGACTCTGAAAAAAGTTATTAATGTTCAAAGTTCGATATCTCCGCACAACTACTGAAAATCATTTTTTCTGCCAACACTGCTGGTGCTTCAAAGGATCAACTTATCCTTGCTTTATAATCTGTCATTTCATGGAACTTCAAGCCCTATTTCATCAACAAACAACAATCAAGCTAGTGGTTTTTATTTGATTCTCCACTCATTTTTTTTTATTAATTGATTACAAAATTCTATTCATTTTAGCACTTGCATTTGAGGAATGGTTCCGGAACTATTAAAGAGAAGTACCATATAAATCATCTCTCTGCAACCGATGGCCGCTTTGTGAACAACTCATCCTAACCTGGTTTGCGACATTTCTAATGGACATGGGTCCGGATTAAAAGAAGAATAATTCTAATGCTCGGCATGTGGCGCATCTAATTTCTTGGTTTTGCACATCGAAAGCAATAAAAACGTTTTGAAACTTTTGACGGACACTCCACAATCTGGTTTAATCTGTCCCCATGATGATAGTACATAGCAAGAGTTTCCTAGTGAAAAATTATGAGAGAAGCTTATGCGCTTGTTTTTAGCCATCTCAGACCCTTCTGCTCCTACGAGGGAAGAGTAGACTTTTATTCATACACATTTTTTTTTTTGACCGTAGACTTGAGCCAGAGAACCTATCCCGCCAACATTATCTACGTTTGATCTACGTAGTTCTAGTAGAAGTATTTGCTTTTGATACCATGATCAAGGAATAACGACAAAATGATCGGCCTAAAACACATTCCTATCCCATATAACGCTGTTGGTATTGTTGGTCAGCTACACTTATGTATGAACTGTAACACCATATGACACCAACTCATCCCACTTTATGCAATTTATGATAGGGTCCCTACGGGATGATACCTTGGCTTCCCCTGTGATTCAGAAAACGAAGCGAGTTCGGGTCGTGCCTTGACTCAGTTTCAATATTTTCTTTTAAACCACGAGTTGTTGTTGGAACCATTTCTTCATAAAAGTATTAAAGATGGAATACAAGGCAGTGACAGGCTTATCCGCATCTATGTTCGGAGAGATACATTGAAATTGCCGGTTCTAGTAGGTTTCACAATAACATGATGGGCTCCTGTCTCTAACTTATTTAAGGGTATCAGAAATGCAAGAAGGGGTTATAATTTACTCCTTTCGAAAATTTTCGAAAGGCAGATCTGGGCAAATTAGCTATCCCGAAAAAAGTGGCCGCAAAGAAATTACAGAATGTACGATTTTATTAGTTGCAATTACTTGCATATTTTATATTTGAGGCACGTTTAATTGTACAAAAAATAATAATATAATCAAATTATGAATTACTTGTTGCAGAAATACGTATTTGCAAACTATTTTCATCAATGCGTAAATCCAGAGCACTCTGAATTCATCCATCTCGTCAAAATGCCGCAGAATGTATTGCATTTTATTTGCTCAAAATCCCAGGTCATGTTCAGATTGATTTAGTGGCCATCGGTGTGCCCTTTGAAATAGTTCCAGAAAAATTCCCCAAATGCAAATCCTGAAATGAATAGAATTTTGTAATCAATTAATAAAAAAGAATGAGTGGAGAATCAAATAAAAACCACTAGCTTGATTGTTGTTTGTTGATGAAATGGGACTTGGAGTTCCATGAAATGACAGATTATAAAGCATGGATAAGTTGATCTTTTGAAGCACCAGCAGTGTTGGCAGAAAACATGATTTTCAGTAGTTGTGCGGAGATATCGAACTTTGAACATTAATAACTTTTTTCAGAGTCATTCTAGCATCTTACTCTTTTTGGCAAAGTTAATCAGCATCTCCTGGGCTAAACTTTAACATCGAGAGTTACATAGTTCCAGACAAATTCGAACCTCTTACGAGAAAAATGTAGAAAAGTGTGTTTTCCCATATATAACTCCATACAAATTTCAAACGCAATGCGGAATGCGGGGACACAACCAACTGTGCCCAAATTTTGCACAGTTGTTTGGGACCACAAAAGGCATCGAAAAAGCTTTGTTCCGGGTTGATGTGATCAAATCTAAATTTTCCCATACAACGTTGACCCACTCTAATGTACAATCAATTTCACCTTGAACATACCTTATCTTTGATGCTCGTTTCAACACTGAAACCACAACCCGCCCGCACACAGCCCGCCATGATAGCTTCTTAGCCACTCATTCGTCAATCAGTCACATCAAAGCGAAACCCATTCCGGGTATAAGCAACACTCGTATTCAGCCAAGTCGAAATAACGTTATGCTGTCACCTGTCAGTGTGCGAAACACTCCGTGAATCCATTCTTCGCGCGCAAATGAAAGCGAAATCGTAACTCTGGGGAGAACGGACAGAAGCACACCATTGATTTGGAATAAAATACACTGGAACTGTTACGCCTCCGTAACCAGTAAAAAAACTCTGAATCTTCCTGAAATATCTCCGTTAATCCCCTGAAACCCTCTAGGATTACCTGCAACGCACCTGAGATCATCCGAAACCTCCGAAACGCCCCTGAAGTTCCCTGAAAACCCTTTGAAACCTCCTAAAACGCCCTGAAATGCCTTGAAATGTTCCAAAGTGTTCTAAAACGCCTCTGAACCTCTTCCCCCTCTCCTTTTTATTTATCCTAGTTACTTGCCCTTCCTTAACTTTAGACAGTCTCAGCTCTTTAACTAAACGGAGGTTCCAGTGTACGCATTGGTAACTACTATATTCTCTCCCATGTTCTAAAAATGCTCATGTGGTTTACATTTCTTTAATAAGGTGAAATTCCAATCTGTGCAAGCCTTTTTGTACCAAGCGAATCTATTAAGGACAATTGCTGTTACAACATTTCCTGCCCACAATATCTTTTCAGAATTTTAGTTGTTTTTTCTCTTCTGGAAAACTGTTTTAACCCATTAACGCCCGAATTATGCCACAATCACAGTAGATGTCTGATTTTTTCTGGAGTACCACAGCCCCATAAAAGAAAGTTATTGCAGTCATTTAAACGGATATCTACGGTGAAATTTTCGTTTCAGTCGGATTCTAAAGATACAGAGGTTTAAATTTTTTGGATTCACTAGCGCCACCTAACGGTTAAACCCAGAACCAACTAGTTCACTATCGGATAGCTCATGATGTCCTGATCGACCTTGCCGAAGACGAAATTCTTCTATGTAGTCGGATTCACAAGATACAGAGATTTAATTTTTTTTGGACTCACTAGCGCCACCTCACGGATAAACCTAGAACCAACTAGTTTACTATCGGATAGCTCTTGATGTCCTGATCAACCTTGCCGAAGTTAAAATATTTCTACGTACTCTAGTTGTTAAGAAACAGAAGCTAAGAATTTCTATGACTCGCTAGCGCCTCCTAGTGGATAAACTTTTAACCAACTAGTTTAGATTTTGAAATTCTTATATGTAGTCAAACCTACAATCAACTAGTTCACTATCGAATAGCTGTTGATGTCCTGATCAACTTTGCCGACTTGCGCCACCTACCGGACAAACCTACAATCAACTAGTTCACTATCGGATAGCTGTTGATATTCTGATCGAGATTGCCGAAGACAGAATTCTTCTATGTAGTCGGATTCTCGAGATATCGAGATATCGGATAGCTCTTGATGTCCTGATGAACTTTGCTGAATATATTTTTTTTCTATGTAGTCTGATTCTCAAGATACGAAGCCGACAGTGTTGGCAATGGCTGTTGACGAAACACCTGTCAAACCACAATGTTTCGTGATCACTAGTGCCACCTACTGGAGCGAATACGTACTAAATTACGTACTATCGAAGAGTCCTTGATCTTCTCAACAACTTATCTGAAGACACCAGTCTTCCAAAATGCTTCATTTCTTCGCAGTTATCACAAATGTTACTGATCTATAAATAGATCACTGGGCGGAAATGGGTTAATCGACAACCCTGAGTCAACTCGAATAATAACGACAAGAAAAAAAAAGTTTTAATGCAAATTGATTTACCTAGATAAAATCAAATATAATGAACGTAACACGTGTCGAACAGCTAAGTTTGTGTTTAAGCAACGAATGCATACGATTCAAGTTGGAAAAACTATATTAAAATGTCTACTCTAGAACACCCACTTTGTTAAGGTGCTATTAGTATTAGACTGTTTGTTATTATGCCAAATATTTGCCATTGAAGTCCGAAATTCTTCAAAGTTTGCTATGATTGACGTTTTGTTGGTCATTTGGGCTTGTTTGGCCAAATATTTGTGACGTTTAATGGGACCTTTAGAGTTTTAGGCTTTGTTCGAGCGTGGAGCTCAAGTTGCCGGCCACCGGAGGTTTTACTTTCCGCTATGAGCAATAGCGGCGCACCAAACCACTGTAACAAGAGATATCGCCAGAAATGCACCACAAATCACTGTTATCCACTGTGATAACGGGCTTCACGAATCACACTCCCCTTTGACGGTATGAAATGTTCACGAAATGATCACTTCGCGCCCACGCGTGTACCGAATGATCGTTGATTTATTGCCACCGTTGGCCACCACCGCGGGACGGGTTCGGATAGGGATAGGGATTCGATTCACAGTTTGCACTTTTTTTTTTTTTTTTTACTTATTCGTTTATTTGGAAGGCTCGGGCGCCACATGAGCATAACTGAGCCGAAATCTTTTGTTTTTTTGTTTTTTTACAATGATTTTACATTTTACAATTTATTACTGCCTTAAGCTATGTTAGTTTGGGAAGCCGAAGTACTCGCGGCTGTTTCGAGGTTAAGGATTGAGAAAAAAAAAAATTGGGAAGGAGGGATTTATGGGTTTAAAACTAAATTATTTGCTAACTTATACTAAAACATTGATGGGACAAATTGTCCATATCTGTAACGGAACCAAAAAAAAAAGGACTTTATCGGTAGAAAACGACAAGAAGAGGACAAACGGAAGGGGGGTGACGACAGACAGGGGCGAACAACAAAACCAAAAGGCGGACAACGAAAACAAGGAACGTACTACATCAAACTCTGACATCAACACGTTTCAAAAACTGGTAAATCAGGTTCATGTATTCCAAATCAAGTCCTGCCAACACTTCTCTAACGGGTTTCTGTTGTTTTCCTCGGACCCGGAGAATTTCATGCAGCTCAGATCTGACCTCACGATACTCATTGCATCCCCACACGACATGTTCGATATCCTGGTAAGCTACGCTACAGACACAGAGATTGCTTTCTGAGAGCCCAATACGGAAGGTATGTGCATTCAACAAATAGTGGTTGGACATCAGCCGACACATTACACGAATGAAATCGCGGCCTAAATCCAACCCTTTGAACCATGGCTTCTTCGACACCTGTGGAATGATGGAGTGCAACCATCTACCCATCTCTCCATCTCTCCATTTGTGTTGCCAGCTGATCAAGGTCTCCTGACGGGCCAATGCAAAAAATTCGTCGAAGGCGATTTGACGCTCGTAAATATCGCCTCCGCTAGCGCCCACCTTAGCCAGAGAGTCCGCTTTCTCATTGCCCGGAATTGAGCAATGTGAAGGGACCCAAGCTATGGTGATGATGTATGAGCGTTTGGACAAAGCACTCAAGACTTGGCGTATTCCATTCAGGAAGTACGCTGAGTGCTTCATCGGTTTCATTGACCGAACAGCCTCCAGAGAGCTTAGACTGTCGGTAAAAATGAAGTAGTGCTCAGGTGGAAGAGTGCGAATGTACTCTAAGGTGTAGTATATAGCCGCTAGCTCAGCAATGTATACCGAACATGGCTTTTGAAGCATGTAGGTGGCGCTATGAAATTCGTTGTAGACACCGAAACCACTCGAATCATCGGTTTTCGAACCGTCTGTGAAGAACTGTCTGTCCCCGCTAACATGCCCGAACTTACTTGCAAAGATCTGTGGAATACCTACGGAACGAAAAGATTCCGGAATACCGGTGATCTCATCCTTCATAGAGAGATCAAAATCCACTGAGGAGCTGTCGAAGTTTGAGAAGTTGTCACGATTGGTGTTAACCGGAGATGGGCTTACCTCCAGCGTCATGTACCAGTAGTACACACTCATAAAACGAGTTTGAGGGTTCTGTTCGAGCAGCTTTTCGAAATTTTCTATGACCAATGGATTCACAACCTCGCATCGGATGAGGAACCGGAACGATAACTCCGCAAAGCGGTCTGTCAGAGGCTGTACACCAGCGAGTACCTCTAAACTCATAGTGTGAGTTGAGTTCATGCAACCTAACGCGATCCGAAGACAACGGTACTGAACCCGTTGAAGCTTCAGCAAGTGTGTTTTCGCCGCGGATTGAAAACAGAAGCTACCGTATTCTAAAACCGACAGAATGGTTGTTTGGTACAGCCTGATCAGATCTTCCGGATGTGCTCCCCACCATGTTCCGGTAATAGTTCGCATAAAGTTGATTCGCTTTTGGCATTTCTGTATCAGATACACAATGTGCTTCCCCCAGGTGCATTTGGAGTCGAACCAGACGCCGAGATATTGAGAAGACATGCTATGAGTGATTGTCTTACCCATCAGATGGAGCGGAAACTTTGCCGGTTTGTGTTTTTTAGAAAAGACAACCATCTCAGTTTTCTCCGGAGAGAATTCGATACCCAGCTTGAGAGCCCAAGTAGACAAATTGTCCAAAGTATCCTGTAGTGGTCCTTGCAGATCGACTGCTATTGATCCCGTTATAGAAACAACACAGTCATCCGCAAGCTGTCTTAACGTGCAATTTTCCATGAGACAATCATCTATGTCTCTAACATAAAAATTGTAAAGAAGGGGGCTTAGACATGAACCCTGGGGGAGACCCATGTAGCTAATTCGTGAAACTGTCAAGTCGCCATGAGTAAAACTCATCTGCTTCTCAAACAGCAAATTATACAAAAAGTTGTTCAAAATTGGTGAAAGGCCACTTTCGTGTAGTTTGTCGGAGAGAACATCTACACAAACTGAATCAAAAGCTCCCTTAATATCCAAAAACACTGAGCCCATTTGCTGCTTTTGAGCAAAGGCAAGCTGAATTTCTGAAGTAAGCAACGCAAGACAGTCGTTCGTTCCTTTGCCTCTGCGGAAACCAAATTGTGTATCAGACAACATGCCATTCGATTCAACCCATTTGTCCAGTCGAAAGAGAATCATCTTCTCTAACAACTTCCGCAGACAAGACAACATCGCGATTGGACGGTACGAATTATGATCCGACGCGGGTTTCCCGGGTTTTTGAATAGCTATCACTCTCACTTGCCTCCAATCATCCGGAATGATGTTGTTATCCAGGAACTGATTGAACAAGTTCAACAAGCGCCTCTTAGCGACGTCGGGGAGGTTTTTAAGCAAGTTGAACTTAATTCGATCCATTCCTGGAGCGGAATTGTTACATGAAAGAAGAGCAAGTGAGAATTCAACCATCGAAAACGGCCTATCCATGTCGCCCCTATCCTCGGAAACATCCCGAATTATTCGCTCCACGGGTACGGAATCTGGACAAACTTTTTTTGCGAACTTGAGAATCCACCGAGGAGAGCTTTCTCGATCCTCGTTTACCGACGACGCGTTACGCATTCTTCTCCCGACGTTCCAAAGAGTTCTCATTGATGTCTCGCGCGATAAACCCTCGACGAACCGACGCCAGTAACCGCTTTTCTTCGCCTTGATCAAGTTCTTGAACTTGCTTTCAAGGGAAACGTACCGCTTAAAGTTTTCGACCAAACCGCGTTTCCGAAACTCTTTGAACGCAGCGGATTTCTCGCGATAGATTTCTGTACACTCGCTATCCCACTACGGATTGGGGGGTTTCCTGCGAGCCGAAGGACCTGGAACTGGCCGACGTTGTGCCTGCAGCGCGCTACTGATGATCAGTTCTGATAGAAACTGATACTCTTCCCGCGGTGGAAGAATTTCTACCGATTGCTCACCGTCGATAATTGCTTCCGCGTACTTTCCCCAGTCAATGTGTTTCGTGAGGTCGTAGGAAATGTCAATAGATGGAGGTTGACGTGAACCATTGGAAATAGAAACAACGATCGGAAGGTGATCACTACCATGGGGATCCTGGATAACCTTCCATGTACACTCCAGCGATAGTGAGCTCGAACAGATTGAGAGGTCTAATCGGCTGTCTCTAGGACTGCCATCTTTAGCTGGAGGTGCCACTCGCGTAACTTCTCCGGTGTTCAAAATTGTCATGTTGAAGTCGTCGCAGAGGTCATATATCAAAGTTGAACGGCTGTCATCGTACAGTTCCCCCCAGCCTGTACCATGGGAGTTGAAATCTCCCATGAGCAGCCGTGGCTCAGGCATAACCGAGCAGATGTGGGCGAGATCCCTGCGAGATATCGCAGTTCTCGGTGGAAGATATATGGAGGCAACACTGAGGGTTTTACCTCGGATTGTCACCTCACATGCGACGGCTTCGATGCCTGTCATCGGTTGAAAATCGACTCTGTAAAATGAGTGCTGCTTTTTGATCCCTAAAAGCACCCCTCCGTACGAGTCGGACCGATCAAGACGGATAATGTTGAAATCGGAAAAAGGTAAGGTTACATCGGGTGTCAGCCATGTTTCGGATAGCGCAAAAACATCGCATTGTAAATTGTTAATTAAAAATTTGAAAGAGTCTAATTTTGGTACGATACTACGACAGTTCCAGTGTAGCACAGAAATCATATCTTCGACCTCGGTGGTTAAATTAGCCATCGAAAGATACGAATGTCGCAAGGAGGGGCATTTTAGAAGCCAACTGCTTCAAAAGAGGAGACACACAAGGAAGAAGTGCTTTGACAATGCTCTTCACTGAGTCAGAAGCATTAAAGAAGTTAAGGACGATGTCTACGATGCCAGAAAGCGTAAACATCGGAGCACCAAGAGGTTGTTCCTGGTTCTCCGAATGCTGTCCCTCTGGCTGAGAAGTCGAAAAAATTGGTACATCTGGGATTTTTGATGTTCCCGGGAGCGAAGGAAAGTCTCGTTCATCTTGGATTTTGAATCCAGGAGGTGAACGTTTGTTACCTTTTTTAACACTCTTAGAATTTGTCACGGTGGGTTGGGGGTCACTGCTAGGCAGATTCCGAGGTTTTTTGGTGGGTCTCTGGAGCCTCACCCGTTTCCTCGTTTCACCCTTAAAAACAAAGGGAACCCCGTCCCCGACCTCAGAGTCAGAGCCCTGATCATCGAGAGACAAAGACGAGTAGATGTTGCGTGATTCAACGACCGGAGCAGCTTTTCTCAGCATTTCGGCGTAGCTTCGCCTTGAACGCTGCTGCAACGATCGTTTCTGATGTTGTTTTCGCTGTATGTACTTCGGGCAAACATTGAGATCGTGTGGACGGTCGCTACCACAATAAACACACTTGGGCGGCGTTTTACACGCACCGTCCACATGTCTCTCCCCGCATGTTGCACAGCGAGGTTTATTGCTGCAGTACTGGGCGGTGTGGCCCAGCTGCTTGCAATTGATGCAATTCATTACCTTCGGTACATACAGCCTCACAGGTAGCCGAAGTTTGCCAATCACCAGCAGATCTGGTAATGCAGATCCGGAGAAGGTCACAGAAAATTCTTCAGATGGTGTGTAAACCTTCTTCTCGCCCTCCTGGGATACCGAATGCAGTTGCCGGCAATCCAGTATCTGGACAGGAGGTAGAGAAGGGTTATGGAAACGACCACAGCCTTGCATGATCGTTTCGCAGGTCAAAGATGCGTCGGCGACCTTCCCCGAAATCTCAATCGACGCGCTTGGAAGGTAGACAAAATATTCAAGAGTAAACAACTCGCAGGCCACAATCTCATTAGCGTGTTTTCGGTCGCCTACTGTCACCCGAAGCTTAGCTGTACCGACCATGTCAATGGAGACAACGGAAGAATACCGCTTAGTCAGATCCTTGCTGATTTGAACGGTGTTCAAACGTTTGCCTTTGGGTCGGAAGAAAACAACATATGGCCCGCCAAAGTCGGGAGGGTAGGCCTTGAGGCGGGGGGACGTCGAAACAGATTTACCGTTGGTGTCCATTGGAGAAGCACCAGGGTGAAGGGGGGCAAAGGGGTTAGCATTTAAATCGCCTTGTTGGCTCGAGCAATCCGATGCCAATAACAAAGCTTCGTTGATGCGGTACGTCGTACCCCCGCCATCGTCATCATCGCCCATTGTGGCAGCTAACTACCACCAGGGGGCACTCAAAAATCTTAAACTAACACTTATCACGGGGACGAAATAATAAAAAAAAAAAAACAAGGGACAAAATTAACTGTACAGGGAAAGTGAGGAAAAAAAACTGCTTATATACCAAATTAAATCTAATCAAAGAGTCAGTGGAGAGGGGAGAACAACGAGGGGTAACTTTGAATACTTAGCTTTGTGCTCTGTTTTGCCACAGGCTCGACGACGACAGGTCCAAGCGATGGGATCGCCCGCACTGGGAGGAGGCGAGCGGTGTGCGGCGGTTGAACGCTCTCTGCTCTTCTCTCGGTGGGCTGCTGCTGTCGACGACGATGAGCTTGGGTACTCACTGGAAGAAGCCGATCACGGCCGCGCGAGCGGCGCGGTATGCGGGGGGTGCTGCACTGCTGTGCTCGATAATCGGTCAATGCGCCACGTGATATAATGAAAACGTGAACTTTACTCAAACTAAACGAACTTTTGCGGCAAAAATTGTGGCCTCGCCAACCGCACGCGTCCCACTAGGGATGATTACTTAATAAACTTAATCACTCGGAAACACTAGCACGAAAATAGCCACCGAACTGGAGACAAACCAGACGAACGAAAAGTTGCGACTGTCTCGAACGAACGCTCGCCAAAGAGTGAGTTTGCACTTTAACTTGGTTAATTGCGCGGAAGAACGGGCGGGATAGAAAGGCTACCGATCGTTTTGCTTGTCTACATTGGCGTAGCTAGGGGGGGTTCCAGGGGTGCCTGGCACCCCCTAGAACAAATTTGGCACCCCTTAAAATTTTTCATTGACAGCCACCTAAAATTTAAAATTTCACACAATAAATTTCAATATTTATTAAAGGCACATTTGAAAAAAAAAAAACATAAACACACCCGGAATTACTTATACACCTGTTACACGTTTTGGCGTTTTGGATATTTGTAAGAACAATCAACAGACTTCTTCAAGGATTCCTCCAGTAATACCTTTATCTATTCAAACAGTGATTTTTCTAGGCTTCCTTTATGGATTTCTCCCGATATTTCTTTAATAAACTTCTCTCAGGATTTCTCCAGGGTTGTACATACTAGAAATTTCAACGGAGATTGATCCAGCAATTTCTCGTAGTATTTCTTTCGAAATTCTTACTATGGCACTTCTTGGAATTCTTCTAAAAATTGTTTTTGGGATTTCTTCAGGAATTCCTGGTGGGGTTATTCAGCAAAACCTTCCTGGGATTCTTTCATAAGTTTCTTCCGGTGATTCTTCCAATAATTCCTTCAGAGATTTTATATTGAGAGTCATCCAGAAATTTCTCATGAAATTCCTCCAGGAGCTTATATTAGCCTTCCCCCGGGAGCTGTGGCTAGGATTCCAGCAAGTTCTCTTAGAACTCCTCCAATAATTCTCACTGTGATACCTTCAGGAATTCTACTAGGGAAGTTCTTTCGGAAATTCTTCCAGAAAATCATCCTGGGATTTTTTCTAAAAATCCCTTCAGTGATTCTTCCAGAGATTTCTTCAAGGATTTAACCAGGACTTCCTCTAGAGGTTATTCCAGAAATTCCGCAGGGGATTTCTCCAAGTACTTCTAATGGCCTTCCTCCATGAATTCCGGCTGGAATTCTTCAAGCAATTCCCATTACTTGAAGAATTCCAGCCTTCTCCTTCAGAAACTCCTTCAGAAATACTTCTAGGGATTTCACCTGGCATACTTACATGCTGCAATACTTTCGGGAAATTTTCTTGAGATTCCTCAAAAAATTCCTCCTGCGATTCTATCAGGGATTCCTCCAGTATACTTCTACCGATTCTTTCAAGGAGAACTGTAGGTATTCCTCCGGGCACTTGGTTGAGGAACTTCTTTTAGGATACCCCGGCATTCCTGATTCAAGGATTTCTCTAGAAATTACTTCTATGATACCTCCCTGAATTCTAGGAATTCCTCCAGATCCGCGCTTCCCAAACTCCCAAGATCCGCTTCCCAATTTTGGGAAGTACTGCTCCAGTTATTCCAGCTGGGATTCTTCTAGCAATTCCTGCGGTTCTTCCAGCTATTCTTCCTTAATACATTCTAATCTAACTATGGTAGTTCAGAAATTATGCTACGGATTCTTCTAGAGCTTTCTCTTGGCTTCTTTCCAGGTAATCTTCCTGGAATTCTTGCAGAAATTTCTTTGGTTGTCCTACCAGGGATTTCTCCAAGGACTCATTCAGGAATTCCTATAGAAATTCCTCATGGGATTCCTCCAGAAACTCCCTTTGGTCTTCCTCCAAGAATACCTCAAACAACTCCTCCTAAGGTTCTTACAGCAATCCTTACAGAAATTCTTACTATGATACGTCCAGATATTGTTCTTGTGATTCCTTTACGAATTTATCCTAGCATTATAGCTGGAATTCTCCCGAGAAATCTTCCTGATATTTCTTCAGAAATTCCTCGCGAATCCTTCAGGACCTTCTCTTAAAATTTTTCAAGAATACCTCTACCGGTTCTTGCAGGGGCTTCTCTTGGCATTCCAAGGATTTTTTCTTTGGATTCCGCCAGGCATACCTCATTGGGTTTCTCTATAAATTCTTGTATAGTCCTCCAGTAATACCTCCCAGGATTTCTGCTGAGATTTCTACAATGATACACCCAAGAATCCTTTTAACAATACCTCCTGAGATTTTTCCTGTGATTTCTTCAGAAGCTCTCCGGTGATCCTCCAGGCATTTGTATAGAAGATATTTCATACAAGGATACTCTGATAAATTTCTCATGGGATTTCTCCAGGAACTCCACTTGGTCTTCCTCCAGGAATTTCCGCTGGATTTCTCAAGCAGTTCCTACTGTGGTTCTTCCAGCAATTCCTCCTAGGACTCCTCCAAAATTTCTTACTGTAATATCTCCCGGAATTTTTCTAGGAATTATTTTAAGAATTTCTCCAAGGATTCCTCCAAAGCTTGCTGGGATTCTTCAAGGCAATCTTTCTAGGAGCATTTCAGAAGTACCTTCAGTGTTTCCTCCTGGAAATCCTAAAGGTTTTCCTGGAATTTCTCCAAATATTTCTCATTGGATTCTTCCAGGAAATTCTCTTCTCCAGGAACTCCTCCTGGGATTCCATAAGCGTAGTAGCATAAGTTAAAATACACAATAATAAAAAAGAAGAAAAAAAAAGCCCTGCTGCTTCTAATGTTTTAGGAATGCCTCCTGTAGGTCTCGTCAAGAAATTCTCACGGTGATACCTGCAGGAATCCCTCTAGGGATTTCTCCTGGCCTCCTAGCTAAGATTTTTATAGGCAGTGTTCCTAGGTTACTTCCAGAAATGCCTTTGATCCTTCCAAGGATTTTTCTAGAGACTCATGCAGGAATTATTCTAGAATTTTTATTTGTGAATTACTATAGAAATTAACCACGGTATTACTCCTGGAACTCCTCTTGGGCTTCTTAAAGGAATTCCAGTAGAAATCTCTAGAGGAATCCCTAATCGAATTTCGGGAATAGTTGGAATTTCCAGAGAAATCCTAGAAGGTATTACTAGAGAAATCCTATAGGAATGTACAGGGAAAAACTTGTAATTAATTAGAAAACACAGAATGTTGCTAATTGGCAAGAGAGATGAATTTGCGAAAAAAAATCGCGTTCTGGTGGGATTAGAACCTACGACTCAGTATTCCCTACAGTCGTAGTATGACCATTTCTTTGAGAATTCCTTCGACATGGTTATTTTTCTTTTTTTTTTTTGATAATTTCATCAGCAATTTCTTTGGATTTTTTTTTTACTTAATTTCAATGGCTATTCCTCTAAAATTATATCAGCAATTTCTTTTTCAGCTATTTTGTGGATTTATTAGGCAGTTTTATTGTGATTTTTTTGAAATTTTTATGTATTTATATTCATTGCTTCCGAAAGTTGCTGAATTGGAAAATCTAAAATTCTCAACTGGTCTTGGTCAAAGAAAATCCCATGAAATTCACGAAAAACTTACTGAAAAAATTTCCCAAGAAATTGTCGGAAAAAAATCCATCAAAATTACATTAGAGCTTTCAGAGTAGTTGCCAAAAGAATTCATCTAAGAATTACCAGAGGAATTCCTGAATAAAAAATATTAAGACTTTTTAAGCAAATTGGCCAAATTCTATCTCAAAATAAATTGCCGAGGTATTCTATGTATTCTATAAAAAAAAAAAACAAAGAAATGAATTCGAAGAAATTCTCAATGAATTTTCCGAAAGCATTAAAGGAATTTCTGAAGAAAAATTAAAAAGAACCCCAAAAGTAATTTCCGTAGAATCACCGTGACAGAATTTTTAAAGAACCGCCAAAGTTTTTTTTATTTTTTTTTTCAAATAAATTGCCGAAGGAAATCACTAAGAAATTTGTCGAATCAATTTCAAAAGGAATAACCAAAGAAGTTCCCAAAAGTAATAATAGAAGTTGCCAAAATTTTCGAATGAATTGCTGATGAAACTCCCGAATAAATGTTCAATGTAAGAAACATCGGAATTGCCGAAGGTATTCCGTAATCATCTGCTGCAGTAATTCCTTACATAAAAACTGAAGAAATCTAGACGGAAGTGTCTGAAAATGTTTCAATAAAATTATAGAAGCGATTTATGAAAGACTTTTTGAAGGAGTTTTCGAAGGCATTGGCGAAGGAATACCTCTCTCTCTCTTCTTGGCGTTACGTCCTCATTGGGACAAAGCCTGCTTCTCAGCTTAGTGTTCTATGAGCACTTCCACAGTTATTAACTGAGAGCTTCCTCTGCCAATGACCATTTTGCATGCGTATATCGTGTGGCAGGCACGAAGATACGTTCTATGAGCACTTTCACAGTTATTAACTGAGAGCTTCCTCTGCCAATGACCATTTTGCATGCGTATATCGTGTGGCAGGCACGAAGATACTCTATGCCCAAGGAAGTCAAGGAAATTTCCTTTACGAAAAGATCCTGGACTGACCGGGAATCGAACCCGTCACCCTCAGCATGGTCATGCTGAATACCCGTGCGTTTACCGCCTCGGCTATATGGGCCCATCTAAAATTACGAAGGAATACCGAATAGCATAAATAATAAAAGTCCAAAAAATGGACGAGAATCCAAAAAAGAAGAATGACTTGCCGAAGATATTAAAAAAAATGTGTGGAAGTTCCCAGAGTCATTGTCGAATGGCTTCACTAAAAGAATTCCCTAAGGAATTGCCTGAAGAATAATTGGAGAATTTTTAAAAGCAAATATCAATAGAATTGTTGACATTAACAAAACAATACACAATGGTCCACGAACCAGATTTAAGAGGAAAGATGCATGCAGCGCCTTCAAATGATTTTTTAGACAAATATGGTCTTCTACTAAGTTGTTGCTAATAATAAACATGAAAATTAAGGTGGTCCATATTTTCACAGAAATTGGAAACCAAACTTTTTTATTTGCAAGAATAACCATACACATTCTTCGGCAAAGTTGGAGATCTATCAATTTTGAGCATGTTTGCTGAATACAGTTTTTTTGTAGCTTCAAAATTGACCGATTTAAAGATATATTTCTGAATTAGCTTAGGTTGATTCAGGAAAAACAGGATATCTGGCTTTAACTTTTTCAGTTTCAATTTCTCATCAAAGTCGCCCAAGAAACACTTGTAGAGCATTTGAAAGCGTCGTTTCGCGCTGAGACGACCATTATCTCTTTTGGTTCAAAAGTTATGAGTGTTTTTCTTCAAAAATCATAGTTTATTCAAAAAACGATATTACAGGTTGGGGCAAAGATAAAAATATCTTTTTCCAGCATTCAAAAGAAGAAATATTGTTATAAAACATATAAAAAAAATTAGAGAGGTGTTATTTTTGTAACTCAAGAAAAAAATAGTTGAAAAGTACCTATATTTTCTAGAAAATCATCAATATCTTTTGAACGGAATGACGTAGCAACATTTTCAGCGCACGAAAATGTGCGTTTTTAAAAGCTCTAAAACTGGTTCTTTAGCGACTTTGATGAGAAAATTGAAACACAAAAGTTAGAGCGATAAAACGATTTGTTCTAGCGTCACCCTATGAAAACTATGGGAAAATGCTCAAAATTTGGGCAAAACAGTTTTTTCGCTTTATATTTTTCATTTCAATTTTCTCATCAAAGTCGTCAAAGGACCACTTTAAGAGCTTCCAAAGACCAAAAACGCACATTTTCGTGCGCTGAAGTTTGTGTTTCTACAGCATTCCATTCACTAGATATACTAGTATATGATGATTACCAATGCTGTCGAAATCGGAATTTGGTGCGAACATCAGGATCCCGATGAGAAAAATCGAAGTGCGCTCGCACCAAATTCCGGGTTTCAACTGGATTGATAATATGTTAGTGAAGCTTAGAAAGGAACTCAGGATAATCGAGTGCGAATTTTGTAGTTTTGAGAATCATACTCACAATTTTTCTGTAAAAGTATTTTCGTGTCCACGTGGTAACATTCAACTAATAAAAAAAACGCTTTTTAGCCATTAATTTTGTGGTCAAACCAAAAATGCAAATATGTATTCTGATTTTGAAATTTTAAGTATTTATATTTCATAAATTGTTCTTGAAAGCTATTTTTATAAGGGTTGTTATCATGCAGTAAAACAAAGAGGATGTCACGATAAATAGTGGATATTTTATAGTTTCCGAGATTTACACGTCTAATAATTGCTTCGAAAATGTATTCTAATGGACCTTATTGTTTTCAATGCACAAAACAGGGGTTATCACGATAATCAGACAATCGTTAAGGCTTTTTACGGCATCATCAGCATCGGCAGCCATGTTGGATATGAGCCTCAAAATTTCAAAGTGATAATTCTCTGCCACCAAAGCGAATATTCGTATGAAAAAGTATCATCCTATATGCTCACTCGCAGTGATTGCGATGATACTTTTTCTGCTGCATTGCTGCAGAATTGACAGTTTTTTATCACTTCAAAAATGCGAGGCAAACAATCATTGAAAATCAAAAAGTCAATGATTCGTTTGAAAGCTTAGTGATGCAGTAAGACACCTTAAGTACTTAAGTTCAAACTGAAAATACAAGTTCTATTTTCCCGCGACGCAGCATATCATTATGCTAAGAAATTAAGGTCGGATCGGTATTTCCTTAAAAGAAAGCAACCTGAGAACCACTGAAACTGGCACCCCCTAGGAAAAAATCCTAGATACGCCAATGCTTGTCTATATTGTACTGATATTGCTTGGTTGGGTATGGTGTTGGGTTACAATTCAATTTAAGTGTTCTTTTTCATGGATGGGTTTAACAGGGTACAGTGTTGTGTGTAGGTTTGGTGACGGGTACAATTCATTGGTGTGTTGTGGTTAACTTAAGGATTACTTAATTCTAGGTACTATTTACAAATTAAAAACTATTTACAATTTCACTATTTACAGAATTCAAATATTTACAAATTTACATTGTGATCAATACAGGCTTCATGGAAAAGTTGCAGCATAAATTAACAATATTATTGAAATTGGTTTCAAACAACAACGTTTGATGTCATTGCAATGATATCACAATTTCACTGCGGTATTTTTTTTGGATTTATGACATATGGAAGGACCAGTGACCACTGTGCACCGTTCTTACTAGCGTTTTGTACGTGATACACTTGGTTTGGAGATGAATCTCTTCTTGAAGGCTTCTCTCATACCCTAGCCCCTTGGAACTTCATGAAACTCCCTAAAACCTCCCAGAATGCCTTGAACCCCCTAAAAAGCACGAGCACACCCCCAAGAACTCACCTGAAATGTCTTGAAAGCTCTCTGCAATCTCTAATTTTTGTAATTATTGATCCCATTCATGCAATGAATCCATTTACATGAAAGTGCTGTTTGTGCACCACCCGACCCCATACCTAAATTGAGATTTCAGTGTGTATGAGCTTTTGGACGTCATCCTTCAATGTCAGCTTCTGTGTTGGTTTATTCTCATCATCAGCTTCATTGACGTAGCGGTATATTTGTTTTTGAGATTTGAGATATTGTTAATTAATATCAGCAGGCCAACTTATGCCTTGATGATATTGGATCTACATAAAATCAATTTAATGTTTTCCTAATTACTGCTCCTGACAAATGACAGTCGAATCCATCAGCAACCCTATTAAAAGTCCAAGAAGACCACTAAAGGACCCGTAAGTGGCATAGTTCGTGTGACGGACAGGAATTTCCAAAAACTTGTCGTATCGTAGAGCTCTACCTCAGCAAAACCGGCAATCGATCCTGGATGTGACCACAACTGAGATGAACAGAGCACAGACCATACTCTCTAGTTACCATCGTGTTATCATCGTAGTGGGCAGGCCAGTTTCCTTTCTGTAATCGTTCACGAACTTCCAGAAAGATTTCGGGTTGGATTTCAACTTCAACTGCATATTCTTAATGTATATTCGATAACAGGATTAACTCATTCGTTTATATCCATTGTTTAGTCAAACATAATATGTAGTTTATTAACAGCAAAGGTGCTTGTAATAATGTCGTAACGCTGACCTTTTCGCAGATTATTTTGATCGTAGCTTCATTGTTTGGCATGGAGCATGATTGTGCTCAGAACTAACTCGATCGGCCATGATGATCACTTACGTAATTCATAATATTGGAGAAAGTTTGCACTGCAGCATTAACGTCGTCATTATCTGAAACATCTACCTTTCCATACCACCACATGACCAGCACGACTGGGGTGGAAGCTAGCAAGGTTAATGGGGTTGACTGGAGTTGGCTCGACCGTCACGGGGTCAGAAGGGTCTCCCAAAGTGCTTCTTGGCTGACTTGGTTAGATTTGAATACAACGTTAACTGGAACTGAGCATAGCTGCCCAAGTAACACACTTGTCACAGAAGAGTCACGGCGGCGCATGTTTTTGTTACGCAGAAGTCAATGTTACTTACATCTAACAAATAAATACTTGCTAAAAATAATCCACAGTGACTTCTGCGCAACAAAAATCTGCACCGCCGTGATTCTTCTGTGACAATGGTGTTACTTGGGTGCTTCAGGGTACACTTCGGATGGTAATTGATCAGCGTGTTGCGGATGTTCTGGAAGTCTAATACTCCTTCCGTCCATGTTCGATACTTGCTGTTGTTCCACTCTGACTACATTCTCAGTGTATTTCAGGTACTCACCGAGCTGCTTCCACCTTTTATTAACCTCACGTATGTCCGTAAAGAGGTTCCCGTCCCGTCCTTGTCCATACATGTCTCAGCTCTCTTACGAAGCCGTTGCGGGTTGCGTTGTGCTTCTGGTAGACCTTCCGTTGCGCTGCGTTCTTCGTCTCCGAAATCACTCAGCGCAGTGCACTCTTCGTCGACCTGTTAGATTGGACAGCACTATTTTATGGTACCCGAAGGTGCCTCGCCTACGTCTTTCATGGCTACTTATACTGTGCTTCTCCATAGAAGACCAAATCTAGCTCATCCTAATTCGGAATTGCTGCCTAAACTAATCCTGTGATTATGCGAAACCGGATGCGACTTTTTGCTTCAGTCCCTCTTAGCCGTACCGTGGTTATGTGCCGTGGTGGTTGGCGGTACGCGTTAATTCTTGATGACGAAGAGTTTTAAGCACAACTTTACCATCGCCAGTTAATGGTCAGAATCGAACGCACTTCCTTTTTACGAATAGCACTGGATCATGGTGCTAGTTGAGCCTGGACGGACTCCTTCACTAGTACTCGGACGCTGATCGCTGGTCAGCCACCTTCAACATGGAGAACAGATTCTGTTGTATACTCCTCCCAGCATAAACAACCGGAGCAGATGCTCAGCTTTCTCAGCAAACACTTCTTCCATGTAAGCCCTACGATCAAAGCTCCCATCGGAGTTTGTTCAACTCATCATCGGGGTGGGCCGTTTTACCCCAGCGCCACCTTCTATTTCGATTCCCCACATACGCACTTAGTTCTGCGAGCCACCATCCATGCAGACTGTGGAGGGAAACCAGCACCGTCAGCAACATTTCATATTCATCGTGGTGCTGCTCCTGCTGCTGCTGCTGCTGCTGCTGCTGCTAGTGTGTGGCTTTGCCATATCAAAGTCAAGCCAACCAACAACCCGTGTGTGTGGTAAAATCACGAGGAGCAGGAGAATGTGTGAATCCTCTGTAGATGGAACTTTGCATGTGCCATTAAAATCCATCATGCGTGTGTGCGTTTATGTATGCCACATCTCGGATAAAACGCACATTGGGGACGGCAGGATCGTTACAAGGGAGGTGGCCTTGACACATGCGACTGCTAAAGGCGCGATTTGCTTGGTTGAAAGTAGTATTGTGGAGGAGGAGGTACAGTTTTGAGTGACGTTATGAAAAATTAAAGGAGAATCCGAAAATTTGGTACAACGCAAATTCAAGACCAACGGAAACAAGCTTGGGAATCGTGGCACTGAATGCATAAGGTAGGAGTGCTCAAAATCGCCCAAGACTGACGAATATGATGATCTACGATACGGTTGGTGTATCAGATACATACCACATAGATAAGAGGTTGTTGTTGTTCTATTCTGCACAATACAATCAGCTCTTGTTGTCGTTTTGCTATCTAAATTTCAATTTTCTTAATAATCTTCTCCCTTATTCTTCTCTTTCTTTGAGGCTCTATGCTCCCACTGGAACTTGGCATGCCTCTATTCAACATAGTGTTCTTTAAACAATTCCACAGTTTGAAAGGCAACCTTCGCCTGACATTGCATGAATTTGTATATTGTGAGGTAAGTATAATGCTAAAGTACTCCCAAGGAAGTTCAGAAAAGTTTCAGACTGGAACGAGAATCAAACCCGCCATCTCCAGATTGGCGATCCAAAGCCTTATCCACAAGGCTAAATGGAGGCCCTGTCCAAAAATCATGTTATCTTATTACTTTTTTGTACAGGACCTTGAAAACACTTCACCTTATTGTATCCAAATTGATTTATCGACAGCCTTAGAGTAGTCAAAATTTTAAATATGGTGATTGATGACATCACACTTGATGGATATTACATAAAATATTTGTGAAAAATAGTAACAGTGGAACGGCCATTTCACACGCACACGCAGTTAAGGTGAAACATCAGGAAATCCTTTTACAACTTTGCATACTTACTTTAGAGGCACAAATCTAACGAACGAAACATCGTACCACATTACATTTGTTTGTCCTAGATTTGCTCATTTGCGAAAACAGGCAGATAATTCAAATCAAGCGCATTTGTTTACGAACTTTCAAGATTCTTCTCTTGAAAACATGATTAGAGGTTCCAGTCGGCCGTTGTGGCAGCCATATTTGTAGTATCTGATGCTTCACCTTATTGGCAGTTAATCATCTGTCATATTGAAGTAGCCATATCGTTTGCTTTCATGGTCCACCCTGCCATTGAGGTGTTCGTTAAATTACTGTATCCACCATATGTACATCTTGTACATCCAAAATAATTCAGAGACTAGAAATCCAAAAAAAAAATAAAGATAAAAATATGATTAATCAAGCTGACAATCAGGTTCTGTGCCAGTAGAAACCCCAACCAACAAACGACCACATATGATGTTGAATAAGATGCAAAAGTGGAGGCGATATGCGTACACTTTACACGTGGTTAAATGGAAGCATGTACGCATATGGCTTCCACTTTAGCATCCTATTCTACATCATTAGCGACTTGGTGTTGGCTGGGACCAAAGAATAAGAATATAAAGAATGCCCACTCAGCTGATGCTCGGGGGGACTCTATCGCAGCGCTATCTGCGGATGAAAGTTCAACTTTCATGCGGTAGTGTGCGTTATTGATTGTATGCGGATACCAAGACAAACGCACACCACCTTCTCTTATGACAAATCACGAACACTGTTACATAGAGCTTCTACCTTGAAACGCTTAGAGAGCGTCTTGTCTTGCCGCTTGAAGTTTACATAGATAAAGACAAGAGAGGGCATTCTTTCTATTTTTATTCTTTGCTGGGACGCTAGCCAAAAAAAGAGTGGATTATTTTATAAAAGTGTAGTTTTCAAGATTAGTAGTTCTTCACAATAATCTGTAACCGTTTAGCTACAATTATCTCAATATTATTTTTAATTTGTGCATTTGTTCAGAAACTATAGTGTTTTTATAGATTGTATAGTTTGTTAAATGTATGGGATCAACGGGCTTAAAAGGGCAGATAGGATCAACTGTGGTAAGAAGGAAAAAGGATTAGAAATAAATGGGTGGTGATAATCAACATGGAAGGAAAATGAAGGGAGGATGGGACAACTGGAAAATGAATGGATTGGCTGGATATAATTTTGGGGAGTCGGCCATTGATCAATAGTAATTCGGCGTCCGTACAAGACAGTTGAGCCAAGTGATTGAAGTGCCTACAGTGCCCAAAGTTCCGTGTGTGTCCCTGAAGCGAACCTCAGTGCGAGGCAAATAGTTCCGCCAGGTAATTAACTCTGCTAGTTACCAGAAGACCGTTTGTTTAACATGCCATTGGTCTTCAGGACCTTTGTTTGGATTCTATAATTCTTAGATTGCCCCAGCCAACTGTGCACGTTCTGCCAAACCAACGATTTCGTTGGTATTGGTCTAACCGTCAAGGACCTCCTCTCAGGCTCCATAACCGCCGTAGTGAGAGAAATCTCGGACAGTGAAGTCCTAAAAGTCCAAGAGAACCCTTCTCGGCGTGGCCAATACGGTCTCGTCCGTGGCCCGTCGATTGCGTCAACGAAGGGAACGCCGTAGACCCTCCAGGCTACCTCCGTAGCCATCCGCCATTGCCTTTGGCCCAATCAAGAGGCACCGCCGCCATTCAAGTGCGCGAAGACCAAGCCACCAAGCCGCCATCTTCCAACTCACCACCGCAGAAGCAAACCTCACCTGCAGCAGCGAGCGCTCGCCAACGTCCAACAACGCCCCGGTACGTACCAGAACAACGATCCTCACACCACAAACTAGCCCATAGTAGTGGCAATAGCCCAATAAAGTTCAGACACCTAACCTCAGTATTAGATTAAATAAATCCCACATAGACTTTGTATAACACTTTTTCAATTCACCAATCACTAAGAATTCCACAGTTTCAGCACCCGTTGTTCCGCGTAGCCCCTCCGAATTACCCAGTAGCAAGCTGACCCTGTAGACCCAGCTCTAGGGGTCTCATGCTGCTGAGCTAGTTATCCGGGAGTCTTGGTTTAGCCACTGGGTTGATTGAGCAGTTTGTAAGTCTCAGTAAGTCTCAAATCTTATCCCTAGCTCACATAATCCAGCGGAAGCACAAATCATTAAAACGGATTGATATTCAACGTATATCAACGTACCCCGAAGCATACAATTTAGGGACATTTCGTGGTGCACCGAAAGCGTTCGTGTGTTATCCCGATCTAGTTCGCCTCTAAGTGCAAAGCTCGGTAACCCGTTTTATCTTTTCCTGCTCGAATTTGGTAGCATGTGGTCGATAAGCCACTCATATTGGCAATAAATCTGGAAGCAGTAGCAATAATTGGGATAATTGCCTTACGTTATGGGATGGAAAACCACATTGTACCGGGGTGGCCGCTCAGAGTCTTTCTCTTGAGAGCGTATGTAGTCATCGAGCAGAGCTGGTCTACTAAATCAATATAATGCAGCAAGTTGGGGTTTCCTTATCGCCATGCAATCGATTGGGATTGTGGCCGATTGTCGACTCATGATTCAGCTTTTGGACTGTTTCCTGCAGGGAAGTATGTCCAACCCAAGTCGAGCTTACTCGATAAGTCGATTATCTTCACATGGTAATATTTTGTGATCGTTATTTTGCTGCTAAATCTTCGTCGTATATGTAATCTGCCTGATCTAATAGTCTGCCAGTCTAAGTACTCTATTGTCGTCGGAATCACTTTCACCATAAAGTTTTCCGGAGCGTCTCTGTACCCTTTTACCCGGTCAATAACTTTTTACCACCACGGGATGAGATGGAGACCTCCCTCTTATCACACCGTTCCAGACGACGATGATATTTATTCAAATGTGAGTACAAAAGCAATAAAGAGATAATTCTTCCAGATCGTTGCCAAAATAGAGGAACATTTTTCCGGTAATGGGGAAATTTATGAGTCTGAAGATAACCTTCCTGTCCGAGCTGCATGTGTCTTTTTTAGTGGTCTGGAATCTTCGCTCTATACACGGTGCTCAATGCTCAACGAGCGTGACAGTCGCCGCTACCGTCGCCGTTCGTAGAAATTTGTCCCAAACGTATCGATGCGGTGGTTGTCCACTTCCTCCCGGAGGTCCGTCCTCTCCAAACGACGACTATAACAGAGTTCTTCTCGCTTCCGGTTGTGCTGGCTGCAGCTGGCGTTATGTACTCCTCAACCAGCTGCACATAGTTTTCGCAGCAGCAAAGCGAAATATTTCTCAATTTTTGTGTTATTATTTTTGTGGTGCAAAATTCTCCAAATTACACCAACTATGCTTCCGTCCCGGTCTGGATGTCGTTGCGCTGCAGCAGCTTACTCATGGTCCGTCGCACGTCTAGAGATCGGTGGAAGGTGTGTTCTGTACTGTATATGCGACAACCACGCGAAACACTGCAGTATAACTTTGAAAATTGGGGCGGAAATGAATCGACGACAAAAAAATTTAGAGGGGCGTGTACAAGACACAACCGCATGACGTAAACTACGTAAAGCAGTTTGTTATTGGTTGAATCAATAGTTTGAATCAATAAAAATAATCATATCATAAGAAACAAGGTAAACTCTGCAAGTTTGAGAATTCCGGTATTGGAGATAATTACAAAATAGTTTGAACTTGTACCGACTTTTCGAACTCTCTAAGCAAAATACCCTCTTCAAATGAGTGTAATAAGTTGTGTACCTTTTAATTCCGCCCTATTTTGCTTATCCTTTGACAGATACGCGTATCGACTACCACTTGTAATCTTCCTCAGTGTCAGTTATCCACAGTTTGAAGCCTAAGCGAAGCCGGCGGGAATCCCTTATACACTGCGTTGATGGTAGCGCAAGAAGAAAGCGCACTCGCTAGATTCAGAGACACGACCAGATGAAAAGACACGGTTTAATTTCCGCACAATGCTGTTGCATTTTGTTTAGTGTACTATAGTAAGTTTCAATATTCGGCAGTTTTGACACTTATGTGACCAGCGTCACTTTATCGGAAAATCTGCCATTTACTCTTTCAGAAAATTTATAAAGCCCTTGAAAAGGCTGTTCGAACCTGAATTTAGTCAAATTATTGCCCGTGAGTTCAACAAATTTCATTGTTTTGGCAGCAAGTCAGAACAGCGACGAGGCTTTGTCTTAGGACGTCCATAAGAAGAAGAAGAAGTAGAAGAATTAGTTTGATAGATAGAAGAAGAATTAGTTTGACGAGAGAGGGGTAAGAATCAGTAATGCCATACAACTTACTTTGCAATCACACAGATCAATCAAAAATGCAAATCATTAAGCTTTTGCTAATTTGATGACTGGAATTGCCTATATATTATTATTTATCAAAGAATTTCTATAAATCGTAGTAGCTTTCTTCCGGATTTTGCGGCAAAAATGGGCACAGAGAATTTTGATTTTTGCAGACATAATACTAATTGAAATTTGGTTGAGAAATAATCTTAATTTCTTCATTAAACTTGCAATTTCTCTAAGTTTAAGAAAATTATTGGAAATTTCCGATCAACTCGCTTTTGTAAATTTATATGGAGTGTATCATGGATGCTACAAGAAGCAATTATATTTCCACGCTCCGGCTTTGAGACTGTGCCGATTTTGACATTATTTGTGACCCGGCGCTTCGTCTTCCTTAGAAAATTATTCGGTTCATTTTTGTGGAGGAACATTGGAAAACGCAAATGGAGAAACTGGCTAGCCCTCCGTCAATGGCATCCTCTTGAAAGGTCATGAACGAATGATGGAAGATGAGAAGAATTTACTGGACGGCAAAACGCAAAAATGTGCTCACACGCAATCGGCTGGTTAAAACATCGGCTTACTTTTCCCAAATTTTCAATAGTTTGCTGTTGAAAATCAATAATTTTGATTATTTGTCATAAATGGTACGTACCTACATTTCCAATCGATTAATATGAAATATTTGGTAATAATACTATTAATGGCTGAGTTATTAGCGTGCAAAATCTGACATAATTTCGTGACCGTCGTAAAATTTTAGATTTCCAGTGCCGTGGTAGCGTAAGTACCCCATTTAATGAAATTTTACCGCACTCGCGTAGTAGATGGTTTTAAAATGTCGGCATTTGCATGTCTTTACTTAATTCGGAATAAACTCTTGCAGTAAATATAGAATTGTAGCCCTCATAAGGGCTGTTTAAATTCAATTGCTTACTAAAGGTGAAATTCGGTAGTTATGATTGCGAAATCCCGAACGGCGACGGTGGCGTTGACTCCGATGGTGGGTTTGCGAGACGATGCTGTGCAAAACATGACGATGCGAAAGCGGACGCACTCGCACTCGCGCGCAACCGCCGTCGACCATCGCGATCGGCTTGCCAAAGCATACTGAAGGAAGTGAAGTGAGCGCTCCGCTGATGCGTTCCCGTCAAAGAGTTGGCAAAGAATAAGAGAAAATGCAGTTTGCTTTTATACGGCAAGTCGGTTCGTTTTCCCCTCTCGAACGTGGTTGGTTCCTATGTAGAGGGGTAAGAATCAGTGATGCCATAGGATTTATTTGCAATATTGGTTTGATTAATGTTCATCAAATTCATTTTAATATGCAAATCATACTTTTGCAAATTGGGTGACTAGATTTATTAAAAGTTTAATACTTATAAATAATAATTTAATAATATCATGGTTAAGTATTGCACATTTTAAACGGTTAAAGTACTTATTCAATCAAATTTGGCAACACTGTTTAACAATGCTCATTTTCTTCATCAAAGTAACCATTTTCCTAAGTTGAAGAAATTGAACAAATTTTGCTGATTTTGTTCCTTCCATTTATAACAGCCATCTCATAGTAATTTCACTTGAAACCGTAACCTGGAAAATTATCCGTTCTCTCTTGTGGGACAGTTTTATAGCCCTCAGAAGGGCTGTTTTAATTTACATCATTTCCATCCGACGATGAAAAGTCCTTATCCGGCTGGCAGCTCCAATTTTACCACCGCACGCCGCGTTCGACGACGCACAACAATACTGAGCGAACATGCAAACGGAGAAACTGCTCTGTGTGGTCGTCAGATCCACTCGTGCTGCCGCGCACTCCGACTCCACGCACAACCGCCGACAGCTACCACCGTGCTCGGAATGACTATGGCTGTTCTACTCCGATGCGTTCCCCTCATCCCCTCTGGAGTGGTCAGCAGCTCCACTTGTACCGCATCAGGCCAGGCACGACGACGCGACGACGCGCGACCGTCGACAACCACCGTGCTCGGCATGTGGAAGTATACTAAGCAGCGAAAATGCAAACGGAGGTGCTGGGCTGTTCTCCTCCGATGCGTTCCCCTCGAAGAGTCGATGCAGAATGGAGGAAGATGGGAAGAAGAAGTAATCTTTTATACTGGGTGATGCTCGGCGAAAAATCGCAAACCTGTGCTCGCACGTGATTGGCTGGATAAAACATGGGTCCACTTTTCCCAAATTTTCAATAGTTTGCTGTTGAAAATCAATAGTTAGCTATAATTATTTCAACGCGTAGATAAATTTCTGATCGATCGGTGCAAAAATTTTGAAAATCGGTCGTGAAACGGCTGAGTTATTAGCGCTCAAAACCTATCAATTTTTCGTGACGGTCGCAAAATTTTAGATTTTCATTTTACACCCAGTACTTCCCGTAAGACGTAGTTTACGTCAAAAAAGTCATGTGAACTTGCAGAAAATTCGAAATCAATTGAGCACATGCGAGCGCTAGGACTAGCATGCAGTGTTGGTGCTGTGAAAATGCTTTGTGTAGAGTGGCGTTGCAATGCGGAGAAGTAAAAACAAAAATCGTTTTTATCTTTACAGGTTATGATGATGAAAATGCTACATTTAGAAATACATTCCATTTTGTATCGAACAACTTATTATAGTTGATTGCTTGATCCTTATCAGTATTTGATGTCCTCGATCTATTAATTTTTAAACCATTATTGAAGTATTGTTTTGTCCTTTGGCTGTGAATGCAAAGCCTGTCTCCCTAAATCAGATGTTTTGTACTCCCAGACTACGACTTTATCTAGGGTATAACCCTTGCGGCCCTCAACAAAGTTATTTAACAAAAGTTTCCTACACAAATACCAAAAAATGATATCAAACGACCGCTTACAGCACCACCTAGCTAAAAAGTCGAAAACTTGTAATTTACGCATACATTTGGTCAAGTTACCCTATACTAACTTCAAGATCGTTGAGCGTTCCCTTAGAATTAATTGATTCCACTCAAATTTTTACGGTTTTATCTGAGAGTTCGGACCAACTGATTCAGGGGATAATATTTTGCATTTTGCGTCATGTAAGTGACACTTTTGAAAACCCCTTAAATCCGCTTGGGGACCAACGAAAAGCCTTTGAATACCCCCTGAAATTATCAAAGCTCCCTGAAGCCGTGTGGCCCCTGAAATGCTTTTCAGCCGATCCAAAAACAACTAAAATTCCCTGAAATTCCCCCAAAACTCCATGAAACCACCCTAATATCTTTGAAACCCCTGAATTTAACTGAAACCCATTGTAGCTGCTTTGAACACCCTAAAACCCATACTCCCCCTTCTCCCTTAGACGCTATTGTTATCCGATAATGATCCATTAGATCGCTCATTCGATTATCCCTCCCTAAGGTCTTCGGGAGCTTTTTCCCCTTAAACGCCGCTTGGTGCTATTTCCTTACCTTACCGATCAGGCTAAGGCCGGGATGGCCTCTGCTGTACATAGTAGCCGCCTCCATTCCACTCGGTCCATGGCTGTTTGTCTCCAGTTTCGCACTCTGCGTAGGGTCCGCAGATCGTCCTCCACTTGGTCGACCCACCTAGCTCTCTGCACTCCTCGTCTTCTTGTACCGGTCGGATGGCTCTCGAGAACCATTTTAGTCGGGTTGCTATCCGACATCCTGATGACGTGACCCGCCCACCATAGCCTTCCGATTTTCACGGTATGGACGATGGTTAGTTCTCTCAGCAGCTGATGCAGCTCGTGGTTCATTCGCCTTCTTCAAGTCCCGTCTTCCATCTGCACTCCGCCGTAGATGGTACGCAACACCTTCCGTTCGAAAACTCCAAGGGCGCGTTGGTCCTCTGCACGTAGGGTCCATGTTTCGTGCCCATAGAGGACGACCGGTCTAATCAGCGCTTTGTAGATAGTTAACTTCGTGTTACGCCGAACTTTATTCGATCGTAGAGCTCTGCGGAGTCCAAAGTAAGAACGATTTCCTGCCACAATGCGCCTCTGAATTTCTCTGCTGGTGTCGTTGTCGGCGGTCACCAGTGAGCCCAAGAACACGAATTCTTAAACCGCCTCGATTTCATCACCGTCGATATAGATTCGGGGTGGCAGGCGCGGTGTTTCCTCCCTGGAGCCCTTTGCCATCATGTACTTTGTCTTCGACACATTAATGACTAATCCGATTCGCCTGGCTTCACTCTTTAGTCGGATGTACGTTTCCGCCATCGTCTCAAATTTACGAGCAATAATATCAATATCATCGGCGAAACCAAGCAGCTGAACGGACTTCGTGAAAATCGTCCCACTCGTGTTTATCCCCGCTCTCCTTATTACACCCTCTAAAGCAATGTTGAACAGCAAGCACAAAAGACCATCACCTTGCCGTAACCCTCTGCGAGATTCGGAGGGACTCGAGAGTGTCCCTGATACTTGAACTACGCACATCACTCGATCCATCGTCGCCTTGATCAATCGTATCAGTTTATACGGGAATCCGTATTCGTGCATAATCTGCCATAGCTGTTCTCGATCGATTGTATCATACGCCGATTTGAAATCGATGAACAAGTGATGTGTGGGCACGTTGTATCTGCAACACCTGGCGGATGGCGAACATCTGGTCCGCTGTAGCGCGTTCACCCATAAATCCAACCTGATATTGCCCCACGAACTCTCTTGCAATCGGTGATAGACGGTGGCATAAAATTTGAGAGAGTATCTTGTAGGTAATTTCATGTCTCCATTTGTCAATTAGCAACATTTAGGGCCTTCTAATTACAAGTTTTTCCAGTATGTTTCAGACATACCAGCAAATCTGGTAAAATGCCAGTAAAATGGACAATATGTATCATCGTACTCTTGCTTGCGTCACATGCATAGGCGAAACTACCGGGGGTGCCGGGGGTGCCAGGCACCCCCTGGAATTTTGAATCATTGCTGTGAGATATGGGGCGATGAATTATAAATGGATGGAATAATGAATATTTGTTTGTAGTGCAACCCCTGGTACAAATCCGTAGTTTCGCCAATGGTCACATGGCGCAGTTCGGTCGTCTGAGCGTCCAACCGTGTCGAGCTCTCGACGCACACGCAAAAACGGCTACGCTCAAAAATGTGTTCGGCTTGCACATTTTTAGTAAACATCCATGCCGCACATGACTGTGTTGGAAACACACATTTTTATAAAATTGCTCGTACGGCCACATGAACATGTATTTTGCAATAATTTCGACATGGCAACCTCACTGGGTTTATAAACCACCTTCAAATACCGAAAAATATTGATATTTTGCAAAAATGTGAGCGTACGAGCAATTTTAAAAAATGTGTGTTTCCAACACAGTCCTTGAGCGGCACGGGTGATACTCAAAAATGAGAGCTTTTATTTTAGAAAGCATACTAATTAGACACCAGCAAAACAAACTGCCTTATGGCTAGGTTTGCGGCGTGCGAGAGTAAGTCTCGGCTTCATGTAAATAATTCGCTCGCACTTGTAATTAGTGGGCACAAACAGGAGTGTGTTGTGGATTGGCATCTAAGCTGAAAAGTGAGATGAGTTTGTGAAATAGGAGTGTTCACGGTGCGGCTTCGGAGTCAGTTTGCCTTTCTATTCCGCAAAACCATAACCTGTTCTGTGGCTTAGGGGCTGTCCATTAATTACGTAAGGGAATTTTTGCGATTTTCTGACACCCCCTCCCCCCCTTGTAAGATTTTTTGTATGAGAACCCAAAAGTTTTTGTATGGCGCGTAAGATTTCTCAAACCCCCCCTCCGCCCACAAACCCTTACGTAATTAATGGACAGCCCCTTAGTTGGTTAAAGCGCCGGTCTAGCAAATACGGAATCGTGGGTTCGAAGCCCACCAGAACGCTATTTTTTTCACAAACTTCATCTCTCAATTTGTCAATTAGCAACATTTCGTGTCTTCTAATTACAAGTTTTTCCAGTATGTTTCAGACATACCAGCAAATCTGGTAAAATGCCAGTAAAATGGGCAATATGTATCATCGTAATCTAGTAGGCAGCGCTCAGTAGTGTGATCGCGCGGTAGTTCCCGCAATCCAACTTGTCGCCCTTTTTGTAGATGGGACACACGATACCTTCCATCCATTCCTCCTCCCAAATCTTGGTAATGACCCAGTGTAGTGCTCTCACCAGTGTTTCTCCACCGTATTTTAGAAGCACGCTTGGTAGTTGATCTGCTCCAGCGGCTTTGTTGTTTTTCAACGCATCCCTGGCCGTTATCATTCGATAGAACGTGCAGGCTGTTTCGCCCGATTACCGGTCTGTACATTTCCTCCCTTCCTACCTGCGCGTTCATGTCGCCGACAACGATTTCCACGTCACGCGGCGAGCAACCATCGTATGTTTGCTCTAACTGCGCGTAGAACGCTTCTTTCTCGTCATCGGGTCTCCCTTCGTGTGGGCAGTGGACGTTAATGATGCTGTAGTTGAAGAAACGGCCCTAAACTCTCAACATGCACATCTTTACGTTGATCGGCTGCCACCCGATCACACGTTGTCGCATCTTGCCCAACACTATAAATCCTGTTCCCAGTTTATTAGTGGTGCCCAGAGATGGAAACACTCTCATCGTGAATCAACTCGCGAGTGTAAAAGCAACAAACGGTTTACTCACGGTGCCGAGAGTAAGCCGTGTGTGGGTTTATTCGCACCCGCTTGCTTCACGAGTATGAAGCAAAACAAAAACAAAAACACTCATGAATTTTTATTCGCGAAGAACAAGTGGAGATGCGGGAATTGCATTTTAGTGCGATTTTAATGGCAAAACAAGTAAGTATCCATCAGATAGTAGTGTTTTGTGCTTTATTGTTCCTGAAAAGTTAATCTGTCGGCCGTGTAAATTCGTTTTTTCACAAAATTGAAAAATGTTCAGAGCTGCTTCGCGAATCAATCACGAGTGCAACCAGCTTCGTTAGCTCGCGAGTGAAGGAAGTGCGAATATATTCTGGCTTCTGTTGTTCACGAGTAGGATAGCTTTGCGTTTGTGTCTACTCAGCTGCATTCCTCACTATTTTCCATCCCTGGTGGTGCCACAGCTTTGGTAGAAGGTAGCCGCTCGATGCCCGCTTTTCCACACTTTCTGTCCAGTCCAACAAAGTTCCTGCAACGCCATGATGTCGAAGTTGCGGGGATGTAGTTCGTCGTAAATTATCCTGTCACATCCTGCGAAACCTAGTGACTTGCAATTCCATGTTCCAAGTTTCCAATCGTAGTCCTTATTTCGTCGCGTGGGTCTTTGCCGATTGTATTGAGACGTATTTTCTCCTATGTTATTCGCAATGGGGATTTTTATGGCTTATTGGGCCTACGCCAACACTCCTGTCTCGCCGGAGGGCCATCGTGCAGGTTTGGATTAACGTCCCAACCAACACTGGGATGACCACGCTGATGGGGCTACCACCTTGGATCTAGCTGGGCGTGGTGCAGCGTTTCTTACTCAGCCGCTGGATGCCAGAACAGACGCTGTTTGAGCCGCACCTCCTTGGTGAACAGACGCTCGGATCGTACCTCCTCAATCTAGCTGAAGTCAGCAGGACAACAGTGCCCAGGCTGCACTACCAGCTAAGCACACAACTCTTAGCTGGCGGTCTTTGTCATCGCTTGACCCGTGGAAGCATGAGGTAGGAACTTGTGAGGACCAGAGCTATGTTGGACGCTCGCCTTATCGACTCACCGTTTTGCAGCCCCGCTTGGTGCTATTGCTAAGTATAATTAACGTTATTTTTTCATTTGTTTATATTCAATACACTTACAGTCACGTCTGGAACCAACTTCACGCTGTTTAGACTTCCACACTCCATCTCCTCCGACTCTAAACCCCCTGCAAAACACGGCATTGCAGACACAGTTTGTCATAAACAGTCCCTGGAATCAGGGATGGCATGCTCCTCAGTGTGAGTACAAGTGTGCGCGGTTTTAATATGAAAATGAGCTGCACTGTGCACATTTTCAGTGCGGTATGCCATCCCTGCCTGGAATCGTAGCAATCGCACCACACAATGGCTTCACGAAAGCCAGATATGCTTATCCTGAGCTCTTTTCTTGTCCCGGGTTTTCTACAGTACACATCAGAGAGCTCCTCCTGAGCGGACTCTGATTTCCTCTTGCTTGCCATGGACTCAGTAATACGTGTAGCGTTGTTCGTCAGCTCCATTATAGACGGCCTAGTCTACCTTCTTGAATGTCGCAGTGTGAACGGGCTGTGCATACTGGATGGGGAAGAGTTGGCTCTGAGAACTTCAAGGCTGACACTGTAACAGTCTTGGTGTTAGTCTCCATATGACGTAGCTGCTCGAAACTAGTCGGATTGGAGTGCTCCTTCTCAACAGATCTGATATGAGCAACGGATATCGTAGAATCGAGAAGATTGGATGCGATTCCACTTATGGATGATTGTAGTACTTCTTCTGAGCGGAATCCGAGCGGTGTCAAGTCGATGATCAACACTTCGAAGACGAGCAGGGGCTGCTGCCTCCCCGAGCAAAGTCTGATAGCAAATTGAAAACTAATTTTGATGTTGTGATATTGCAAATTTTGATAACTCAGGTTGTTGTCGTTTTGGTCGTTTTAACAGTTAAAACATCAAAAATGAGAGCAGAAAAATGTTCCTGTGACAGCAACTTGAAAACCATTCCTGCTATCGATGATAGCTAATTGATAACTATTTTTGTTATCAGCGCAAGAAAAATGAAATAGTTATTTATGTGACGAGTTTCAAAAAGTTGATTTTTTCAGCACGAGTCGTACATTTATCCAACGAGGCTTGCCGAGTTGGATAAATACGAAGAGTGCTGAAAACATCGAGTTTTGCAACGAGTGTCACACAAAATTTTATGCAATGATTTTTTCATTATACAACTCATTTGAGTTGCATAATGTTCATAATGCAACTCAAATGAGTTGCATAATGAACATTTTGCAACTATTTTTCATTATGCAACTCATTTCAGTTGCATAATGAACCAGTTCGGAAAAATTGACCATTATGATACCGAAATGCATTGAATAAGAGAGAAATTATAATATTGAATTGCATAAAATCGTTAAATGTAAAATTTTTCGGTTGATAACAAATCCTAAGTGCAATAACACAATTGCACTAATGATATATCCCTAGAATTAGTTCACATAGTTTACTAAAAGATTTAAAAACTATTGTAACACTAAATATTTACATTAATTCAAAATGACAGCAAACCGAAAGTAAAATTTGAAATCAAATTAAGTAAAGATAAAGTGATATCAAAATGTGATATCAATTTGTTGCTGAATACAAATCATGTTTTCGATTTGCTGTAATTTTGTTGTTGGACTTTACTCGGGTCGTCAGTCTTTACACCGGCTTGCTTGACCCGAGCGGACTCCGACTGGCGTTGATTCCGGCGGACCGGCTAGCTGTCTGATCGCATTCCCTGAATTGATGGATCTATTCTGGAGGCGTTGGAGCGTTCCTTGTGAAGCCACTGAGAATGTTCCTCCTGGAGGTCGCCAGTTCTCGCTGGTTGGTTGCCCGAGCAGAGTCTAACAACAAAATGATAGCAAATCGAAAACTTGATTTGTATTCAGCAGCAAATTGATATCACATTTCAATATCAGTCTGTCTTGACTAAATTTGATTTCAAATTTAGATTTCGTTTTGCTGTCATTTCAAACTATTATAAAAAATAAGTTTTTAAGTTATTTTAACATTTCTAGGTAACCTTGTATAATAACTCTAAGATTATATCATTAGTGTAATTATCTTATGGCATTCAGGATTTCATATCAATCGAAAAATCCCTTTATTTGATGATTTTTCATTTTTTCGTAGTGATGGCAAAAACAATTATCAATTTGCTATCACTTATAGCAGGATTTGTTTTCAACTTGATTTACGGGAACATTTTTCTGCTCTCATTTTTGATGTTTTAACCGTTAAAACGACCAAAACGACAACAACCTGAGTTATCATAATTTGCAATATCACAACATCAACATTTGTTTTCAATTTGCTGTCAGACTTTGCTCGGGTGGATTACCTGGACGGGTATCCCGAGCAAAGTCTGATAGCAAATTGAAAACTAATTTTGATTTTGTGATATTGCAAATTTTGATAACTCAGGTCACATAACATAAGTGGAACTACATAGTCAGAGCACAGGTATCCTTTTCCAGCACGTGAAACTGTTATATCTTTTAAAAGAGGCGTCGAACTGTCATTTATTTTGGTAAACAAAAAACATCTGATCCAACCAGTATTCCAGTTTTGGCAAAGAGTACAGGAAAGAAGATTGGCATCTGAGGCATGCGCAAAACTAGCTGCTGGAAATCCACTTATTCATTTTGTCATAAATTCATTGAAATCTACGAAATAACACATCCACATTTCACATATCGATCTCCTTTTATATTTAAAGTTAGAAAACGTATTTTCGACTTGAGTTTACAACGTTTTATCACAACTTTTATCCTATTTTAGATCTTTACGGGCTACCAGTCTAGATCTATGAAGTCTTTGTTTTACTTCACAGCATTGAAAAATGGTATACATGCTGAAAAATAGTATGGTAATAGTGTTATAACGCATTTGACATTTCGGTGCCCTGTATACCAGAGTATGAAATCGAAAAGGCATCAACTTTTTAAGCCAGAGTTCCACTTATGTTATGTGCTCAGGTTGTTGGCGTTTTGTTCGTTTTAACGGTTAAAACATCAAAAAATGAAAGCAAAAAAATGTTCCTGTGGCAGCAAATTGAAAACATTTCCTGTTATCGAGCAAATTGATAACTGGTTTTGTTATCAGCGCAAGCAAAATGAAAAATCATTAAATGTAGAGTTTTTCGGCTGATATCGAATCTTATATGCAAAAATATAATTGCGCTAACGATGTATCCCAAGAATTAGTTTACATAGTTTACTAAAAGATTTAAAACTGTGCTAACACTAACTGTTTACAATTATTTAAAATGACAGCAAATAGAAAACAAAATTTGATATCAAGCTAAGTGAAGATAAACTGATATCAACATGTGATACCAATTTGTTGCAGAATTCTAATCATGTTTTCAATTTGCTGTAATTTTGTTGTTGGACTTTGCTCGGCATAGCAGTGACATCGTCGGTGCAAACTCTGCTTGGTGGGAAGTTCGCTTCCATTTTGCGAATTGTCGATCTTTACTGCATGGTAGGCCATAGGTACAGGGGACAGACAAAATGATCGGGACATGCAAAATTTTCACTTCTTAAAAAATGTTCAAAAAGCTATAACTTTTCGAAAAGTGCGTCAAATATTCTCCAATTTTTACTATAAGTTTGTCAACTAGTTGTGTATCCGTGGTCCAAATTTGGGGAAGATCGGGCCATTCTCCATGAAGTTATAAAGATTCTTGGAAAAGGTAAAATTATCCGATTGCCAACTTGGAGCTGTTATATCTCCGGATTAAATGAACCGAATGCAATGAAATTTTGACCATATATGACTTATATAATGATCTATGAAAAACCGTTGACTTAACTTAAAATTCTTAACACGGAAGAAAATTATAACGATTAGATTATTTTTCTAATAAAACACCAAATTATCCAAAACAACATCTTTCAAATCTCAAGATGCAAATTATAGTTCATTTAATTTCCCTCTGATTGACTTATATATAAATGCGTTTTGGGAGAAAGTAACAACATAGCCGCCAACAAATTGAAAAAGTAATGGAATACATATTAAAAATAGACCAATTTGCTAAAAAATCGTGAAAATAAATAAATCGCTATAACTTTTGCTCTTGTTAAGTTAAGTCAAATGTTTTCCAGAGTTCATTATATAAGTCATGAATGTTCAAAATTTCATTGCAATCGGTTCATTGAATCTGGAGATATAAAAGCTCAAAGTTGGCTATCGAATAATTTTACCTTTTTCATGAATCTCTATCAGGCATCCAATTTTTCACTCACGCGATCAAAATCCCCGGATATATCCGCCTTAGCGATCATGATTATTCACTGCATGGGATGAAAAATAAAAGTCTCTCACTCCAGCGCTCACGATAAATCTCTTTCTTTCCATGCACAACTCACGGATAAACAACAAAGCATCCAAATTTTCACTCCGTCCGCGAGCCACATAACGTCTCCACCGATGCACGATATAAATTATTTGACGTTTGGTGGTGCCGTGTTTACATGAAGTCTACTTATTTTCAAGGCCATCTAGATAACACGGCACCGCTCAGACGTCAACCGGGTGCAAACGTAGATTGGTGCAGACTGAGCAACCCTTTTCTCCTAAGAGAGTGAACGAGCGCTAGTTGGAGAGAGCATACTTTTATCACGCAAAGAAACCGGAGTGAGCGCCTTTTCAATCGTCTATGGGTTCATGGAAAATATCGCGGGCTGCTTTATCCGGATAATATCACTGTGTGATAGATCATTGCTCGCGTGAGTGAGTGAAAAATTTGGTGCCTGATCTCTATAACTTTGTGGAAAATGGCCCGATCTTTCCCAAATTTGGACCACTGATACACAACTAGTTGATGAACTTACAGTAAAAATTTTAGAATATTCGATGCACTTTTCGAAAAAATTACAGCTAGTTGAATATTTTTTGAAAAGTGAAAAATTTGCCTGTCCCGGTCATTTTGTCTATCCCCTGTATATCGTTGTGTGATGCGGTTCCCTCATACAAGATGAACAATCGAGTTCCCTTGAACGGTGTTTGGTTGGTCGTTGGATGTCCCAGGGATTATTAGCGGCACTAGAGCTCTGAGAGCATATCGGGAAACATCTCTGGATTAAATCTCGGGTGGAGCCCCTGAAGATTTACACTCCAAGCTTAATTCTAAGAAAAATACCGAGATAATTCTAAGGAGGAACTTCGGGTGGCATCCATAGGGACATTCCTTCTTCTTCATGGCTCTACGTCCTCACTAGGACTTGGCCTGCCTCGCTTCAACATAGTGTTCATTGAGCATTTCCACAATAATTAATTGAAGGGCTTTCTACACTATACACTACGCACAGGGAGTCGGAAAAAAATTCCGACTGGAACGGGAATCGAACCCGCCGTCTACGGATTGGCGATCTATAGCCTTAACCACTAGACTAACTGGAGCCCCAGGCAGAATAACGAACCTCAATTTCTAATCCCAGATAGAATTCCTAATATTCTTAAGATTGCGAACTTGCATAGGTTGTTTTCGTTACTAATCGATCTTTGTCAATATTCCATTATAATTTACAGGCTTTCGTTAACCCTCTATAATACCCAACCCCGCCTTCAGACGGGGTATAGTTTGAGCATTTGTGTAATTTTTGTTTCGTGGAAAATCGAAATTTTTATATTTTTGGCTAATATTTAGGGTTGTTTCGTATATCTTAAAATGGTTTTTGGTGTATTTGAAAGCGTATTTACATTTTTTTAAATCATTGAAACATTTATGTTTTAGTCACCTTTTAGAAGTCAATGTTTATTTTGTATTGAATCGCTACAATTAACAAATTTTTAATTTTTCCCAAATTATTCTATTCTAGTTTTATAATTTAAGGGAATCGAATACACTCTAAAATTATTTTCCTTAAAATTACACGGAAAATAAAACTTTCCATGAAAAAAAAATAAAAATAAAAATATTTTAACAATAATCATAAAATCTCAAAATATTTTCATCTCAAAAAATTCGTTCCCCAAATTGGCTTCCAGGAAAAATATAAAAGTGTGGGGATGTTCAAAAATAAAAATTAGAAAAATCAAAAACTGAAATTCACGAAATCGAGAATTAAAAAGAATCATCTTCCAAAACATGCTTAAATGGATGTTAGATGCCGAAAAATGAAAAGCGGCCGACCGAGGTGTAAAATCCGTGTTGTTCGCGAAAAGTTTGCAAATTGTGCCGGTCAAAGCGGTTCCGTTACGGTCGAAACCAGTGCGAAAAGTGAGCGCAAGTTCCGGTGCATCGAGTGAGCCCAAAACCAGCCCGGAAACCATGGCTTCGGACGAGGAAATTGACGAATCTATTGCCGGTAAGTTTGCGCTGCACGGGGCAGGAAAATCTTCGCGACGACGATGGCGACCCGTGCGCTGGGGCGCAGCGCTAGGGTTGCTGGCTTGTCCTGTTGGGCTCCGGAGTCGTGTGTTCGCACGCTTGTGTGCGTGCGTGTGTTTGTGGGCTGCGGAAGCGTGCATAGCGCTAGCGCTACTTTCAAATTGGGTTTCTTTTTTGTGCGGTGTTTTTATTGCGATTATTCTTGTTTGGGTTGGTTCGATTGTTGATGATCGAGGGGGTGGTTGCGAGATGGGAAGCAATCATTGAGGTAGTCATTAACGTGTAACGGAAGGGCGAATTACGGGAAAATGATCATGTTTTATTTAGCGCGCGGCGAAAATTGATTCGATTTCGCAATGATTAATGTGATTTCTTTATGTGGGGGTGGGCAAGGGCTGATGTTTATGTTGGATGTATGCATTTATTATTGCCTGTTTAGTATTTTACAAAATGCACATTGTTCAACGAGCAATCGTTGCATCTCAAAGATAGTAAAACAGTGCAGTCGTGTGATCAGTTAACATGTAACTGGTAAGGTTTGAGAATTTATAAATTCCAATATTGGTCAATTTACAATAACTTTTGTTCGCGTACTTTTTTTCGGAAACGCTTTCTTGGCATAGATATAGTCGTTCAAAGTCGGAGGAAGGAAAAGGTTGATTTCCAAAACAGTGGAATACAAAAACCTTCGATATTGTTAATTGGGAAATACAGCTCTCAGTTAATTAATAGGGGGGTTCACTTAACGGCGTAAGCCTCTAAATAATTAGTATCCTGATTAAACGTAGCGATCACCAATGCATTCTTTAGTTATTTCATTCGCAATTTCATGAAACATTTCAATAATCAGATAATCATAGCTTACGCAGTTCATTTCATTTATATCAAAATAGTATAAAACTTGAACTAACATTCAGATATCCTACTGAAACAAAATTTCTTTAAAAGGGTCTAGGAATTTCCTAGCTTAATGGTAACTTAAAGTTTACAAATTTATTCATAACTTATACAGCAAATCTAGCTTAAAAATAGGGGAAAAATTCAAATCTCTAACGTATGATGAAATTCATGATATTGTTTTTCACGTGAGCTCTTAGTTTTCGTTCGAACATTAAAATTGAAGCAACATTTTTCACATCATTGGGAAAACTGTTGAACAAATCAGGCCCTACATTCTGAAAGCGCCTTCTTCCTATTTCACTTCTAAATCCGGATTAGTGGAGCCTCGTAGCCGTGCGGTTAGGGTCACCGAGCTTCTAATCGCATCATGCTATAGGGTGAGGGTTCGATTCCCGCTCCGGCCGATGAAACTTTACGAGAGAACAGTTTCTTCTCATCCACTGGTGCATGCTCCGTGTGTCCTTTGTCTAGTGTTAAGTTTCATTCAGTCTGTACAGCTTCTGGCTGAAGACGGTGTCCGCGTCTTTTATTATTTTTTTTCAATCCCATTCGTTGAAGTAGATGAGCATAACGTGTCGGGTATTGGTGAGTAGCAGCTTTAAATGACCAGTAGTTGTGGTGAAGATTCAGTTGGTTGACGACTTTGAACATGATGGTGCATATTTGATTGGTAGACAGTCCTCGTATCGGCAAGATGTTATGTTCTGTGGTACTGTACAGATCGTTGGTCGGGTATAGAAAGGGTAGCTTGAATATTGCTTCGAGGCAGCGGTTTTGTTGAAGTTGAACTTCCTTGAGGTGAGTGTGCAAGATAAACCCCAGATAGCGACTCCGTATTGGTAACGAGGTTGTATAAATGAGAAGTAGATTTTGAGAAGTACGTATTGTGGTACAAAGCTTGACAATTTCCGCAGCATTCCACATAACGACGAGAAACTTGACAAAACCTTTCGTATGTGGACATCTCATCGTAGCCGACTATCGATATGAACCCCCAGATGCTTGAAACTTTAAACTTCTTCGATTGAAACACCATTTACGATGATAGCAGGTTGGTTAGTATTTTCACGGTCCTTGGTGCCAAAAACCATCACTTTTGTCGTTTGGAGATTCAATGCTAGCAGATTGTTTTCAAGATAGGCGATTATTAGTTTCAAATCATCGGACATATCTTGGATAATCTCAGCGCAAATACTATTTTTATAAGATATTGCTGTGTCGTCGGCGAACAATCTAGACTGACCCTTTATGGGAAGATTTGCGATCAAGAAAAGTAGAGGGCCAATATTGCTCCCTTGCGGCACGCCGCAACGGATGTTGGGAAGTTCATTTCTAATTCCGGAAACCACCACTTCCTGTTGACGATTTGACAAGTAATTGCGTATAAGGTCATTGGCCACTCCTCGAATACCATATGCATCAAGCTTTTTTAAGAGCATCAAGTGGTTGATTGTATCGAAGGCTTTAGATAAATCAAGGAATAGAATTCCAGCGACCATTTTTTGATCCACTCAATCTAAGATTTCGTCGACTAATTCTAAGACTGCAGTTTCCGTCGTAGATCCTTGGCGAAACCCAAACTGGTGTTGGTAGAGTGAAGCGGTACACTCGAAAAAGTCATACAAGCGGGCAGATAGGAGTTTCTCGAACACTTTGTTGATAGACGGTAATACGTATATTGGTCTGTAATTAGTGGGGTCAGTCGGGTTACCCACTTTGAAAGCAGGATACACAAGAGCCTTTTTTAGGGAATCTGGGTAGATCCCTGAACTAACACTATCGTTGAAAGATGTACAGATGATTTGCGAAAGCACTATGCCGTGTGTTCTTAGAGCTGCTATTAGAAAGTCGTCGACTCCTGTTGCTTTAGAGGTATCTAGTGCTTTAATTACATTTAGTACCTCATACTGTGAATCCGGCCTTAGGTAGTCTTGTTCCCAATGAGATTGTTGATCCGATTCCACAGTTGCTTAGAGTTGCTCGAAGAGAATAATCGTCGATAATAGGCTGCCTTGGCATGATGTTTGGCGTCTGCTAATTTTTTGTTAGCATGCTTCAGGAGATTCTTTAATGGTACATTCTGCCCATCGCTCTTTCATCTTTGGAACAGGTTGCTGGAAATTTTTCCAAGCTTCCATATGTCGAAGTTATACCATGGGCAAGAATTCAACTTTACTTTTACTTTGACGGATACAGTCTTAGAAAAAGTATTCTTTAGTTGTTTGTAACGGCTTGTTATTGCTAAAATTCGATCGTTGGGTTGGAGATGCTCAAAATCGTACGACTCGAGAAATGTTCGGAAAAGATTGTCCACTTGATACGTATTACAGGGTGGCCATCCAGTCGGGAATTTCGGGAAAACCGGGAAAAGCTCTGGAATTCGAATCCACCGGGAAAAAGTCGGGAAAACCTCGGGAATTGTTGCTAGTCACCGGGAATATCCAAAATTCCAAAATTTGCACAGTCTCTAGAAGCATAAGCACGAGAATCTGCGAAAAATGCAGTCAACAACTGTTGTCCCGTAACGTGGGTAGATCACCTTATAATGGTGCGTTACGGCGTAAGATCTACCATAACAAATTTTGATCTTGTATTTTTTTAGCTTTGTTAATTTAAATGCAGAAAAATTCCAAGATCACAATTTGCTCTACTTTTTTTCTTTTACATGTTATATTTTTCATTGTTAATAAACCATTTCTTTCAGGAGGATTCAGGTAATTTGTGATTATGTTACTGTTGTGAGCATATCACCATTTAAAAATCTATAATTTTACTTTTTATTTCAGATTTGGAATCGAACACCCAACAAGGAATTAGGAAAGGAACCAGGCATCAATCAAAAATATTGCGTGCACCTGAACGTTGACCAAACGTTTCCTTTGAACTTTACCCTTCCACTAACATCCAAATTCCCGTGACGCCTAGGCCTGAAAGAATGTAGAGGTCTCTATGTACTTTCATAGGTGTCCAACTAATCTTCCTTTCCCATCCCTCAGCTGTCGCAAGGACGTGGCCAGGACAGCACTCGACCGTTGGAGGATTGAGTAAATCTTGTCTAAGAGTCAGAGATTAGTCCCAAATCTTTGTGCTTTGATAACGGACAGGAAAGATGCAACCCTCATAACAGCGATCCAGGGCTGTACCACCTACGAATTTGTGCGACTTGCTTAATGCTAATGCTAATGCTAATTTAGATGCCGAAAAATGATATTTAGATCAAAATCAAAAAATTGGGTTTTAGAGGGTCAAGTTTTGAAAATTCCCAGTGGTTTCCAGTACATCGTTCAGTATCCCTTGAATGTCTGCACGTGACCCTGATACTTGTCAGCACTGATTGTAGTGCATATTCTATGTTGAAATTATTCCATCATCATAACGTTAAGACTCTTAAAACACCATTACTCATACACGAGAAAACAATTCACACAGCTGTTGATGAATACCGCATGCTAAATCCTAACTGCAGCGTCCATCACTCGAAACCATACACGTATACCTTTACATTTTGCGCTTCTAATTAAAAGCACTCATCTCCTCACCACACCTGACTTCCCCCATTCGTCCGCATTCGGAACTGACACCTGAACACACAGACTGCTGGAAAACAAAACAGGACACAAATCTGGCCACCAGTCCGGGGCAGACACCACCAACCAGTCGGTCGGTCATTCAGGTTGGTTGGTCATTTTGTCGGTTTGAAACGTCTTTCAACATGCGGCTAGCTCTAACTATTCGGACGGGACTGTTTTGTGATTTCTGTCGGACGGGGGTTTTGCAGTAATTCCAATTAAATTGCATTATTTAAACGGCAACGCATAGCCACTGTGTGCTGTCAAAAGCAGAGCCCGCAATGCGAAGCTTTGTAATGGGTGTGAGCTGGCTCAGTACTGAAATATGAAACATAAACTAGGTATATTATAACTGCAAGAATCAGCAGAATCTCAATGACTTGTCACTTCAATCGGGAGATTTAGCGTAATAATTGTGTTGAAAGTAGTGTAATTGCACAATGACAACTAATAAAAATGGTGGGCTTCCGTGCCTTTTGTTTTACATTGCGATGGATGTTGTAACAGTCTGACTACGATTTTCAACAAAACCGGTCAATTTGTTTATTTTGCAGATGTTGTTAGATTTTGAAAGGGGCTGTCCATTAATTACGTAAGGGAATTTTAGCGATTTTTCGGCACCCTCTTCCCCCCTTGTAAGATTTTTTGTATGAGAACCCAAAAATTTTTGTATGGCGCGTAAGATTTCTCAAACCCCCCCTCCCTCCATAAACCCTCACGTAATTAATGGACAGCCCCAAATGTAATACATTGAGTTTTAGCAAGAAAAATATCTTATAGGCCTATTTTACCCCGTTTAAATAGAACGCCAGAAAGCATACCGTGCACGATTATTGGAAAAGACAGAAATTCAGCTAGATGCCGTTGTCATGAATGAATGAAGTTGGATTCAAATATCGTCTTTAACCAGTTTAAGGATCTGATATCCTTATTCAACCCCCCATCGTGTGTTCCTCTTCCGGTTGTCTAATTAATAGCTACTAATGGCAAATAGCACACACACACTATCGATATCATTCCTAACCCAATCCGTGCCGACAGCAGTCGTGGGAAGTGTAACAAATGAAACAAAACGGGTTATCCACCAAAACACCCACCCACCCACAACACTCAACCGGAGAGCGTCGAAAGGATTAATGATTATAACTAATTTGCATGTTGCCGTGTCGTGTGACGAGGGTGTGGGTGTCCTCTACGAAGAAGAGAATCTGGCCCGTTTCCATTCTCGAGCAGCGGCGACGGCGTGTGCTTGGGCTTGCGTGCCCCGACGACCGTCAGCAATACCTTCGGTTGGTTGTTTCCTTTAAATATAGCTTGGCACACCCTCGTATATATGTGATTAACGAGGAGGAATAACTTTCTTCCTGTTCGTCGAGAGATAGTTTTGCTTTGAAAAGTTAAAATTAATTAGAAAGCCTGTGAGTGACACTCGGAAATGGAATGCTTTTCTTCTGTGATTCCACTCGTTATGATGTGGTTGCCCCCGGGCAAATGATACGAACAAATGACTAATTATACCGGTTCGTTTGGGATGCGTGCCGAGCCGACACAGCATGGGGAAGGGGGCCGGATGGTATCGTTTAATGGAATTGATTTAAAGTTTTGCTTCGAGACATGACTGGTGATGGCAAAAGAAAACCAGGTTTTTCAAATTGTTGCAGGCACTCGAACGCCTGGAATATCGTCGGCACTTATATAACGCTCGTTGTTGTCGAAGATGCTTGTCCATAATTAGAAGATACAGCTTGGTACAAGTTTGGTACGAATTCAAGTAATGAAACATTGCTAAAGGGAATTTAGGTCAGACTGGAAGAAGATGAGCTTCAAGTAATAATATCTCAACCCTATGAAGCTCCCGATTTGATTATACAGTGGATTTGGCGTACAAGTTTTATTGTGTAAAGTATAGAAATGGCATAAAAAAGCTGAAACGCCGCTGATTCTTTACTCCAAAAGATTTAAGCTAGATAGAAAAGTTTATCAAATTTTGATGAGTGATTAGAATGTTGAAAATATTGCGACATTTGCACCCATTTAGACTCAGCCCGAATTCATTATTATCACAGTCGAATTTCGCATGCGACTTCGCAGTTAGCGCACACCAGTTCGGTTGAGTTCATGACAGTGGCGTTGGATGCACAACAGGTAAACAAAATAAATTTGATTAGTGTTAAATGTAGCTGGGAAACGATAATTCAGTCGATTCTCAAATTATCACAGTTGTCTGAACTAGCTGCCTCCTCTTCTATCTCTCTCCCTGTCGTCTAGAAGAGTGAGCAAGAAGAAAGAAAATGCTGGCTCCACCAATGCTAAACATTATTCTATTTTTAAGCAAAGTCGCTCACTTCAAACATCTCATTCTCCGTAATCAATGCTCCGATTGAGCTGAAATTTTTACTGTAACTCGCCTACATATGATGTGTCAAATAAACGCCGAGAAAGAATTTTTAAATTGTTTTTTTATTATTGAAAAAAAAATACATTTCTTCAAAAAACTTTGGGAATTTTGCTAAAATTTAAGGAGATCGTACCTTAAACTCGAAAATATCTTGAATTTCATCAATCTAACGCAAAACCTGCTTTCAGATGATCGAATGATATTGTATTCAGCTTTTAATTTATGGAAAAAGATTTGAAATTGGTTGAACAAAACGCAATATATTTGAATTTTAGGATATTACATATTTTGAAAAGTTGTTAAACTCGATATTCATCTTAAACTCAAAAACTGTTCTACTTAAATTTTTTTGAAAGTCGGTACCGAAATCAGCACTAAATTGTGCTTCAAAAATTTTGATCGTTGACAGAAGTTCACGACTTTCGTTTTATTTTGTAAACTAGTGTTATTATTGCTCCAACTTGAAATAGAGTATTGTCATCTCAACGCACGAATAACTTAGACGTGACCTTTTTCAATTCATATGAAATTTTGCTCATGTATGAGTTTCTATTTGAAAGTGTTTTTATGTTATTCGTTTTGCAATTTTCTTTACTTAACTTTTGTAAAGGGCGTATGAAAAAACCTTCTTTTTCTTCAAAAAGATATAATAAGATAACGGTTTGTTGGATTGAAATGCTGACTTTTAGAAAAATACACTGAGCGAAATTTTCATCACCGATCTTTGTTTGGTGTTATATAATTTCAATTTTACTTTACTGCCCCTCGTGGCATGTCAGTCCCATGTCGTTTCTAATGCGAATCATAATTTTGTCATTTACGAGTTAATTTTAAACAAATATGATACCTATCCCGCCTTATTTCACAGCTCAATATGCCACAAAAAAGGTATGCATGTAGTGAATACATTTTTTTATGAAAATAATTGGAGTTATAGTACAAAAGGCAGGCTCTTTGAAAAACAACATGGGACTGACATGCGAAGAGGGGCAGTTTATGGCCCATAAAAATGCGAAAGATTTCGAAGGCACTGTTCACCTGCTTCCAATCGATAAACTATGCATTTATATTGTATTGAATTAAACATATAAGTCGTGGCACTGATTTAACAATGACATAGGAACATTTGGTGATTTCAATCATAAAACCTTGAAAAAAAAATGTTGAGCGTAAAGATCTAAAAAACGTCCCAGATGACGGTTTTTGCGCCAACTCGAACAAATGTTGGCAGCACTCTCTCAGATTCCAATGAAACTTTCTGGGTGTGTAGACCCAGGCTTGATAATCCTCCTCGAAATCAAAAGAGTTTTGCAACATGCTCCAGAGCGGTGTTTTACTTTTGCCTCGTCGCGAGGGGGCGAACGAACCCCAAACAGAGAGGCGATAAAAACTGAGCGAGGAAGAGGGGAACGAAAAAAGAGCCGATGATTATTTCGGGTTTTTGAGTGCGATTTTCGCCTCGAGAGTCTTTCTTTGTATGGGAGTGGAACTCGCGAGAGCTTTTTGAGTGTGAGTGGACGTGAGAAACACAACAAGCAATTATGAGTGTTGGACGAACTCCTCGCTGCGCGGCAAGCTCGCGCTCGTTGCTGTTGAGGATTTGCGTTGTGATTTCTGAGTTTTATTTTCACTCCTCAGAAAATCGCCAAAATCGCTTCCTCATTTTCTCGCGAGGGAGTTTCTGTCAAGCCTGTGTAGACCTTAGATAAGCCACTTTGCATACTTAGTTTCTTCAAAATTTATCTAGACTATCTTTCGAAAAGGGTTAAACTTTGTTTACTGATTGTTTTTTTCAAATGTGTTTAATAAAAAAAATGACCGCTCCTACTTGTAAGTATTGTATGGGTGATACGTCAAGTATTGTATTGTAAGTATTGTACAAAACACGTCAAGTTTCATGAAAAAAATATTGAAAAAAATCCAAATTGAGTCCTACACTGAAAAAATCGTTCTTGAAAATTAAAAGTCGATATACAAAAAAAACGCCATCTTCGATTTCGACGAAATTTTGTCTCAAGATAGGTAATTATATTCCCTATCAACCGTCCATACACCACAAGATGGGGACTTCTAGATATTTTTTAAAGAAACTAAGTATGCAAAGTGGCTTAACAAGTCAATATCTATTGAATGAATAAGACAAAATCTCCTTGAATAAATGAGACAAAATCTTCTAACAAATTGTGTTTCATTGGATTTTGGGATGATTATGACCTTCACTTTAGTTTTTAATAACAAAAGACACTAAAAAAACATTTGGACATGGAAAAGTTTTAGAAAAAAAAAAATCCTTATAAGTCCCCATCTTGTGACGTACGGACGGTTGTTAGGGAACATAATTACCTATCTTGAGATAAAATTTCGTCGAAATCGAAGATCTTTTTTTTTTTGTAAATCGACTTTGATTTTTTAAGAACGATTTTTTTCAGTGAGTCCTAATTTTGGATTTTTTCTATTTTTTTTTCATGAAACTTTACGTATTTTGTGACAATTACCCATACAACACTTTCTTGTTTCACAAATACAAAAAAAACTAAAAAAAAAAACTTTCTTGTAGGAGTAGTCGTTTCAAACATCGGTAAAACAAATTTAGCCCTTTTCAAAAGACAGTCTCGATAAATTTTAAAGAAACTAAGTATGCAAAGTGGCTTATCCAGTCAAGGTCTACACACCCAGAACGTTTAATTGTAATCTGAGAGGGTGCTGCGAAAACGATTTTGGGCAAAATTCGTCAGATGCAAAGGGGTGTAAGTGACCATTTTGTCGATTTTGAGCTGAACATATAAAAAAACTCTTCAGATTTCAGCCTTTCAGAACTTTTTTAAGAACATTTTTACGATCATTAGAAAAATTACAATAAACCCGAGAAAATTGGTACGATTTTGAAAGCATTTGATAATGTTTTCAAACAGTTTTCTAAACATTTACAGCTTTGAGATTACCTATTTCTACATGTGTTTCCGAAGGGTAAGGTGTAGGATCGGAGACTGACTTCTTTCAGCAGATGGAAAGTCCTGATTTCGTGGATAAGCTAAAGCCGAAATTCATAAATTCATTAGTTCAATTCCAATTAGAATTCAGATTGGGTATCTCACAATTATTCAGTGCTGTCTATTCGGCAAACATCACTTGACATCGGTATACAATAGTCCCGGATCTAATTGTGTTCACTCTAGTAAATAAAGATGTATGAATTTCGTGCACTTCTCAAGGCATTCATGTGTATGTGCTAGTAATACTTACTTGCTTATTGAAATAATAACTAAACATATACACTCGCTAACTGAACTACGCTTCGCTAGATAGTATACTTTTAATCTTTCTCTTCGCAGTTGTCTCAATTTCATTTCCATTTTGATCCCTATAATATTCCATACTTGTTCCCACTTTGATATGACCATCTTCGAAATAGTATCGCAACAACATGATTCCCATTTTTCATTCAAATTCCCAAAATAAAAATGTGGAAAAATTGTTTTATTTTAGAAATTGAAGGCAATTATGAGGCATCGCATTTACATAATCAATGAATATTTTGAAACAAATTTAAGATGTCTTGCATGATAACCACCTCCTTATTGTAGCATTATCTTAATAGGATTAAATTATTATCAACATTGCACCAAAAATTACCAAAAAAAACGAAAAAAATCACGTTTGTCATGGGCTATACTGTACACAAACCGTACCTTTGATTTTCTTTTAATTTTTTTTCTCTAAAAAACTGACTTCTAGCCTCAAAATTTTCGAAGTAGCCTAGTATGGTCAAATGCTTTTTAACTATTAACTTGAATTTTTATTTTCCAGTTTGCAGAATAAGCAAAAGCAAACAGTTTTTGAGATTGCTTAAATCAAAAACAGATTCTACGTGCACAGGTTCCAATAAAAAGAACTATTGTAATCCGGGGTCCAATTGATCACTTCAAAACAACTTTTGCGGATAGCATTAGTTACAATTCAAATATTGCCAAAAGAATTATTGTAAAATCAATACCCAGTGGATCTCCATGAAACCATATGACAGAATTTTGTTCAACAAATTTAAACTTTCAGTTTAATTACTTCAAAAATCAAAAAAATTAATATGTCACTTAGGGGCGAAATTGATCAGTATACATTTAAGCATCGGTTAAAAAGAAAAATGTTCTTATCCACTTAATTTTCTCTTCTAAGCCCGAATAACGCGTCAAAACTCTTACAACTAGTGAATTGGACACTTAAAATCCAAAATTAAATTTTGAAATTTCCCCCTTAACGCCTGAAGGTGGTCAATTTCCTTTGAAATAAATGATTTCTGTTACAATAAATAACTTTTTCGTCAAAAAAGAACTTTTTCTCAGCTTATTCATATTCAGAATAGCTTTATAACCTTCCAACGCAGGCTCCACAAAAATGTTAAAACAAAAAAAAAATACGCGGAGTCCTATTGGCAATCGATTGTTTAGGAGCAATGATTTCAGCTAAGTGAGAAATACATTGCAAATTCCTAAAAGAATAAGGTAAAACTAACTTTTTTCTAAACATATCAAAGCCTAAACTCATCTCTAGACATCTATGCACTAGATGAGGTAAGAAGTTTGAGATCATTGCGACGCTTAGAAGTTCCTGGCATGCAATTATAATGTCCCAAGTAACAATTTCAATTCCTTTTAGATTTGAGTATTTTTATGGGAGCTTTATCACAGCATGACTAATTCATGGAACATTTATAGTTGTTTTTATCAAGAGAAAACAATCTTCGTTCGTTTGCGGTTTTTAAGTCGTCTTCAAGTTAATTTTGAAATTCGCGCATAAAACAACTGAATTTAGAAGAGCATTAAATCTTATAATAAGTTTTAAGGCGTATTTGAAGTTATTTTCAACACATAACATCAACATATTTTATTAAAAGTTTATGCTTCGTTTATTCAAGTGCATTTGATCTGGCTAATCCTCCTTTAAAATCTTCTTGAAGCCTTCTATTCTTGAGCTAGAGCCATTACTCTGGAATAAGAACTATGCGAAATAATGATAAGACAACGAACTATTTTTCAATCCAAATAATGAATGCAACAAATTGGTTGGAAAACCGCGTTCTCATGCAAATATAAACACATAAACATGTTTGCTCACTGATAATTTAGCCACTCTTGTGCTAAAAAGTAATCATGTCAACGAAATAATGATTTTACGGCCAATCAAAAATGCGAGTAGCTGGCTGCTGTCGTCCTGCCTTCAACCAGTTTCTCACACAGGCCATAGCTATGCGAATCGCAAATGAAATGGGTACTTACTGTGACTCTGCTCAAGCTCATGCCAAATAGTGTAATTGTAGTAAGTTGTACTTCATTATTTATAGCAATAATACAGGGAAACAAAATAGAATTGGCACATCTCGACGCGAAACACCGCGAAATGTACAGAGACAACTTTCTAGCATCGAAAACGTAAACAAACAATTGTCAAAGACTGTTACTCTTGTATAAAACGAATAAGTTTCATTTAAGACGAACAAATCTGCCTTAAGATCATAACTAGTAAAAACAATCTTCAATAAAGGCTGTAGCGTTCATGCAAGGTGACTTGGTTCCATCATTGTTTTGAGGGGGTTTGGATTAAAGGTAATAACAATTGATGGCGGCTGCATGAGTTTTGTTCGCTTGGAACGGCAGCCATGCTTGGAAAGAATTGAAAAAGTGGCGTAGCCTTTTGTTTTTAAAGGAAATTTATGTCTTCGTATATTAATGATTGATATTATTTTTGAGGCGCTTTGTAATTTTCGTATGTTTTGGGTGGCATATCAACGAAAAAGTGAGTATGGCACGGAAAATTTCGATTCCCTGTCATCAATGATCTGTCAGGCAATTTAAATGTTTTAGCCATTTCAATTTGATGAAAATTATTTCGCAGTTCAATTTATATTTCATCCATGAAACAAAACTTGTTTGCATCTGCATAATGCTTAGGTAAAAGATTTCATTTATTATGCACTGTTGACACTTTTGAGAAAGACAGCTAAAAGATCAACATGCCTCAAGATATTCTTGTTAAAGTTTCATGGAGTTCTTATAATCAATCATCAGCGCATGTACATAAATACAACTAGTTTCAAAGCAGTCTTCAAAAGCAGCTTTGAAGATCTCCTGAAGAGTGGGCCAGATTAGTCTTATGGATGTTTTATACCTATTTTATCTCAGGTTTGCAGAACAAAGAGCTTTATTGCTAAGTTTTATGATTCTATCTTAGAAATTACTTCAGGATTGCCACAAAAGTATAATTGTTACTTGGGGTAGTACCCAAACGATCAATTTCACCCCGCTGATCAATTTGACCCCGGTTTACGGTACGCAAAAAAAATATAACAACCAGAAATTACGACAAATTAAAAAAATGGACCTTGTTAAATGTTATTCAAAAGTTCACATATCTAAGAAATATTTGATCCTTTTTCAATGAAAACTGTAAAACAGTGAACATCTCGAATAACATTTCACAAGGTCCCATACATTTTTCCTATTATTTTTGATTTTTAAAATTCAACGTATGGTTTAATGTAGAAAAAAATATGCATACGATTTTCATTAAAATCTGTACGTAGAATCCATTTACGATGATATTAAAAGTCTCAAAGATTGTTTGCTTCTGCTTGTTTTGAAAATAGACAAATAATGAAAATTCGAGAAAAAATAGTTGAAAGCATTTGACCAGCCCGGGCTGGCTCCGTCCGTCGTGAAGATGAATGAAGATAGGTGACTGGTGTTTGCTCGGCCGTGTGCTGCTGCTATGTTGGCAGTGATATTACATAGGCAAGCGCTGCTGCTACCGCACCGTCGCCAGGAAGAAGCATAGATGTCGTAAAATCTGGTGACACAAGTACTTTGGGGTATCCTTGGTTGCCCATTCGCTTGGGAATTTTTGAGGCTTCCTACCGAAACGTAATCAAAAATGAAAGGGTAAGGTTTTTGGAAAAATTGAAATTTATAGATTCATCATCATGAATGTTACACGTATTTTATTTATTTATTTTTTTTTAATAATCTCAATCCAACAAACTGTATTCGAGTTATAACGATTTGAAAAAAAAAATAATTTTCTTTCATAAGATTTTTTTCATAAGTTAGGTGATAAAAATTAGTTTATATGTTGTTCGAAAGTAAATAACTCACGAATCCAATGCATGAGCAAAATCTGATTCAAATTGAAACATATCGAGGCTTTAATTGCCTTTTCCGTGTTTAGGACTGGAAGTTCTCTATTTTATATTATTCGAGATTCTGTAAACAACAATATTTTTCTTTCTATTTTCAGGTAAGAACGAGTAAATTGATGTGATCCACTTTATAAGTTTCAAACTATGTACACGTAAGTCACCTTGCATTATATACGTTTTGCACTACAAAATTCCAATCAAATCATGATTTTCCACAATGATACAGCGCCAAACGTTGTTGAACGGGAAGTTGAGCAAGACTGTTTGTATGACGGGCGCTCTGTGTAACAAGTTACTGTGCCGGCGGATTAAGCCCAGCTGAATATAAGCAGCGCGATAGAGAACAATCGGAGCCGACGAGAACCAATAACCAGATATCATTCATCTCAGTAAGTTTTAGGCGTTTAATGGTGCGAAAATTACTGATTTTGATATTGAAAACACATCAAGAAAACAATATCACAAAGGTAAAAAAGAGAAGGATTTTGAAAAAAAAAAAAACTGTACAAACCCTTTTGATCTGAGCTACCTACTGTATTTCGCGAATATGTTTGTAATCCTTGAATTCGACTTTGATAATCTGGTTATGTTCAATTCTTCCACAATAAACACAATGTCAGCAAACATCCATAAAAAGACGACAAAGGTGGCAGTCGTTGCCTACTCTTTAATTAGCACCCAAAAAAACAGCCAAAAACATTGAACGAGCAGTTTCTGTAGAACCCGCCTGTTTGCATTGCTGCTCATATTCTTTTTTTTTTTTTTTTTTTTTCCTTCTAAACCATAGGGGGATAATCTGCTCAACAGACACCCTAACAGAAGGTTAGGGTAGTGTAGGTCTGACAGGCCGTCTTCTACAACAAAAGTAAAATCCAGGACTACTCTCTCCTCGTACCCACTAAACCATTCCTATGGTCGCCAAACCCTACGTCTCTCCGGAACCACCAAGAAGGTATTGCTTCAGAGAGGGGCTAGTGCACATCGCACCCACAAGGTTAGCTGCGTAGCCTGCAGCAACGAACATCGATGACTCGCTTTGGAGAGTCCATCACGGTAGCATGCTGGCGCTTAGCCAGTTTCCCGAGTGGTCCTCGCCACTCCCTTTGTCCTCGGAAGGCGGGCAGAGTCAACCCCGCCCGCGCCCTACTGCTGAGCGGACATCAAGAACTGATGCCCACATGCAACCCGATCTGACCTGCCCGCAAAGGAAGGGTATCACTACCCTTCAGGCCCTATCAGATGCATCCGTAGGTTGCTGACGGCAGGGTCTCCACCTGCCCCGACCCTTGCCGGGGACCCCTTTCCAACCGCGGGCTTGGATCCAACCCAGTAGACCGACGCCACGACAGCACCGCTACCGGGACTTCCTCTCCGCGGCCACTTAATCGTTGTAAGGGTCGATCTCGACCGCAGGGCACCGGTATGACCTACGAAGCCGACTCCGAACCCCTGGACCACCTCTTGTACTGCATCTGGACTAGCCATTCTCCGAGTCCACGCGCCACCTCCTCTGTAGCTCCCAGACGATGTGGGTAATAGCCGTTGAAACGGCGTTCCAGCCAAACTCATCCCTACACATCCTCTGGACCAAGTTGTCCGGAGTTGTGTCCTCCCCGCATGTGGCAAGCATGCGGTCACGCATTGTGCGAAAACGCGGGCACACGAACAAAACGTGTTCCGCCGTTTCCTCTAAACCATTGCACACTGGGCATTCGGGAGAATCCGCATGCCCGAAACGGTGTAGATACTGTCGGAAGCAACCATGACCTGTAAGGACCTGTGTCAGGTGGAATGAAACTTCCCCATGGCGCCTATTAATCCAACTATCTACCCTCGGTATCAACCTATAGGTCCACCTTCCTTTGGTGGAACTGTCCCACGCGCGCTGCCATTTGACCATGGAGGCCATCCTGACAGTCCTGCGTATGCCTCTTGTGCCGCGCATTTCGAAGCACTCCATGTCCTCACTGATAAGAATGCTGATAGGCACCATACCAGTAATGACGCAGAGAGCGTCGTGTGACACGGTACGGTACGCGCTCGCAACCCTCAGGCACATAAGCCTGTAAGTACTTTCCAGCTTCCGTCGGTAGCATTTAGTACTTAGCGCGGTGCCCCACGCCGGGCCGCCATACCTAAGTATGGATGTAGCAACACTAGCCAGAAGCTTGCGCTTACTGGCGTACACCGCAGAGCTATTGGACATCATCCGGGACAGTGCCGCAATAGCTGTGGAGGCTCTTTTACAGGCATAATCGACGTGGCTACCGAAGGTAAGCTTATCGTCGATCATCACGCCCAAGTGTTTGACGGAGCGCTTTGACAGGATAGTACAGTCTCCTACACTGATCTCCGTCTGCTGCTCCGACTTCAGGTTGTTAACAACCGTCACCTCTGTCTTGTGGTGAGCCAGCTCCAGTTTCCTGGACCGCATCCACGCCTCCACAACCTTGATCGAGTGGTTGGTAGTCAACTTTACCTCCTCGATCGTTTCACCGTAGACTTCGAGCGTAATGTCGTCGGCAAATCCGACAATCACCACTCCCACTGGATACTCTAACCTCAACACCTCGTCGTACATGACATTCCATAACACCGGACCCAGGATGGAACCTTGCGGGACTCCTGAGGTTATGTGAAAGCACTTCCGACCCACCTCCGTGTCGTAGACTAGTACACGATTCTGAAAGTAACTTCCGAGAATCTTGTACAGGTACTCCGGTATCCCTAGACGCAAGAGCGCATCGGCAATAGCAGACCAGCTAGCGCTATTAAACGCATTCCTTACATCCAGAGTCACTACCGCGCAAAAGCGAATTCCCCTCCTCTTAGGCTCGAGTGCTTTCTCGGCGGTTTTTGTAACCGACAAGATAGCGTCTACAGTGGACCTCCCCTTCCGGAAGCCGTACTGGTTACTCGAAAGACCATTTTCGCCCTCGGTGAACCGCAACATTCTATTGAGGATGATCTTTTCGAGCACCTTCCCCGCCGTGTCAATCAAGCATATTGGTCTATATGCCGACGGGTCTCCGGGTGGTTTCCCCGCCTTTGGCAATAGTACCAGGCTCTGCCTCTTCCAAGCTTCTGGGAAAACTCCCTCGTACAGGCATTTCTGCATAGCAGACCTGAACATCTCGGGAGCCTCTGCAATAGCTACTTTTAAGGCCAGGTTCGGAACTCCGTCCTGACCTGGGGCCTTACCTACGCTAAGGGACTTAGCTATCCCCGCAAGTTCCACATCGGTGACCCTCTCCTCATCGCCAGCCCCAGTCCCCGGCTGTCCTACGAAAGGAGGCCAAGGACTAGGATCATGACGCGGAAAAAGTCCTCCAATGATCCCCTCCAACATCTCTGGAGATTGCTCTGTAGGAGCCATCACACCTCTCGTCTTGGCCATAACGATCCTGTAGGCGTCACCCCACGGGTTCGTATTGGCACTTTGACAGAGACCCTCAAAGCAGGCCTTTTTGCTTGCTCTTATCTCGGTCTTAAGCGCGGCTTTTGCAGCGGCGAACACCACCCGCCGTTCGTTTCGCTCTTCCTCTGATCGTGCTCGCTGCATCCGCCGCCTAGCCCGTAGGCAGGCGCGGCGCAGGTCCGCAATCGCGTCGGTCCACCAGTAAGCCGGTGGCCTCCCATTTCTAGGGTGGACTCGCCTAGGCATGGTCGCATCACACGCACGTGAGAGCACCGCTACCAGCTCGTCGCCGTCTAAACCGATTAAGTTTCGCTCACGGCGGAGCGCCTCCCTAAATACCCCTTCGTCGAAGTATGATGTCTTCCACCTGCGAGGGCTTGGCCTTGGCCTAGCCGCCTCTTCTTCTATCCGCTGTCTGCTGTTATTGTAGTCGATACTGTAGCGAACCGCCAGGTGGTCGCTGTGAGTGTAGCCATCATCTACTCTCCAGTTCGAACTACTTGTTAGGCCAGGACTACAAAAGGTCACGTCAATAATTGACTCCGCTCCGTTTCGACTAAAGGTACTCTTGGTACCGACATTAGCCAAGTCGACATCTAAGATGGCCAGTGTTTCTAGCAGGATCTGACCCCGCTGGTTCGTGAAACGGCTTCCCCATTCCACGGCCCAGGCATTAAAGTCGCCCGCTATTACCACCGGCCTTCGCCCTGTTAGCACGGTCGTTAAGCGGTCCAGCATTTGCGTGAACTGCTCGATCGGCCACCGCGGAGGCGCATAACAGCTACAGAAGAAGACCCCGTTTACTTTGGCGACCACGAAGCCCTCATAGGTAGTAGACACCAACTCCTGAACGGGGTATTTACCCGTCGTCCATATCGCCGCCATTTTTCTGGTCCCATCCGCGACCCAGTTGCCGTTGCCGGCGGGTACTCGGTATGGGTCCGATATGATGGCGATATCCGTCTCCCACTCAGAAACTGCCTGACAAAGCAGTTGCTGAGCCGCATCACAGTGGTTCAGGTTCAGCTGCGTTACCTGCACTGTGATTTGTTGTTCACTGCGGCTTTCTTAAAGGCCGGGCACCCTGGACCACCCATCGCATGTCTGTTTTTCGAGGTTTTCCCGGTACAGATCATGCAGATGGGCGGACTCGTGCAGCTTTGGGCCTTATGACCTTCAGCGCCGCATCGCCTACACAGTTTGCGCCTGTCGGGGCCTTTGCAGTCCCACGACTTGTGTCCTGGTTCCAGACACCTGAAGCAAACCTCTGGTGGCTCGTGGAATGTCAGGTGACATACACACCAGCCCACCTTTATCCGCCCTACTTTAACGGACTTTTTAACGTCCGCTCATATTCTGCCAGATGCCATTCTGCCGCCAGCCAACCCAACAGTCAGCCTGTACTGCATATAAACACGTCATCCTTTCGGATCTTATCACCTAATTTTTAAAACACCTTGCACATCACGTTACCCCCTGTGTGCCACAGGCTTTATGTACCTAGGTACCTTCCTACGTTCGTCTACATAAACCTTTCCTCTGCCATACTGTGTGGCAGTCAGCGCATAGAAAGATGCACGCTGCTGTTTGCTGGAGCGGATACGGCTGCCTTGATGTATTAACGCCCCTCGAAAAACTGGTTTGTTGCAGCGCACCATAAAAGCTCAGCCGGACCGAGGAGGACGGGGGCTGCTGCCATGAAGAAAAGTTTTTCATTTTCCTTATTTTGTGCTTCACGTTTTTCGTCTGAACACGTTTGTTCTGTATTGGTTGAGTATTGTGCTCAAAATATATTGCGCTAAAAGCGAAGTAAAAAGGGCCAGCAAGCTAGTTGTGCCTTATCACTGACTTCATTGACAAATTTTGCGCTGATCCGGCTATATAGTAGAATTTGAGTGGGAGGAAAACTTCTGGCAGACATGCACGTTTCTAAATCTAACTAATATTCCATATATGTACTTCTAAATTTCATATGATGTGTGAAAAACTCTCTACATACGCGTACTAACTTCATAAATGTTGTAGAGCAATGTCTAGGGTGGATCCGTGTTCAGCACATTCATAAATCTACCACGAGCCTCCTATGCTGCAAAACACTAAAAAGATAGACGAAGAGAACGACTCCCTTGTGTCAACCACCGCCTCAGCACCGTAGCAGCAGCAGTAACCGTCGGCTGGCTGGAGTTTTCCCGACAAGACGCTCATAAAGCACCGCCCGACTGAAGGAGGACACCGAAAAAACAAACAGAGCAATAAATGTAGCGACAAAAATGTATAATTCCGTTTTCCACTTCTTTCAAACGCGCCGGGCGGGCTCCGTCCGTCGTGAAGATGAATGAAGGTAGGTGACTGGTGTTTGCTCGGCCGTGTGCTGCTGCTATGTTGGCAGTGATATTACATAGGCAAGCGCTGCTGCTACCGCACCGTCGCCAGGAAGAAGCATAGATGTCGTAAAATCTGGCGACACAAGTACTTTGGGGTGTCCTTGGTCGCCCATTCGCTTGGTAAATACATCTTGTGCAGAAAACGTTGATTTAAGGAACTGCATTTTCCAGATGGTGTGTTTTTATTTAGATGTCATATTAGTTAACGATAACGATTACTAAAAGCGTATGAAGTAGGTAGCAAATTTATATGCCAATAGTTCTCTACATATTTTGGTTATCAGTTCAAAAAAATGCAAAGCACATTTAAGGAAACATCTTAATTTAAAACTCACTTTACAAACGGAGCTCATCAAAACAGAATCGAATCACGCTAAAACACCTCAAGCTAACCCTCGTTCAAGGCAAAATAAATCACATCCAATAGCAGCAATCATCTCTTTTCTTGAACCACACTATGAAACACGAAGCTTTGAGTGCATGATTTTTTTGTTCTACGCCCTACATTCATATTCATATGGCGTGCTATGTTTGTGTTTGTTGCGCCTTGCAATACTTCTTAGTCAATTGGCTTCTTTAGCGGTGTTGAGATAATTCCATATTCGGAATCTGCATGCCAAACTGAGCCGAAATCCAAATTTTCATGAATTTTGGTGCCCGGGAACCTATTTAAAAATCAATTTGAAGTTTGTATGGGAGCGATTTGTCGAATCACCCCTCACCGCATATTGTACTGGGTGGAGCTGTCAAACAGTTGCCCAGCTGTCAAAAGGTGATTTTAAAAAATGTCTTAGAAATTGATTTTAGGCACCAAAATCAAGTTCTAAAAATCTGAAAAAAATCATAGTGACACAGAAAAATATGCTCTTTGGTATAAAATTGAGAAAACAAGACATTTTTTAAAATTTAAAAACCCAATTGGCCTTCATCCCAGCCCTACTGGGTGACACTCATCTTGCAATGAGAAATATAACTTGTAACGTGCAATTTGCAAAGAGAGAGTGTGGTGGGAATTCGCTTCGTACAATGCATTCATCGCTAATGTGTTTATCAGCTGCATAGAGACGGTTGACTGTAGCGTTGATGGGGTATGCGGTGTAGCGTTGGGCAATTTTGAATCGATGTTCGCAACATCGATGTTTTTATTCCGACTAATCGATTTTTTGAATCGATGTTGAAGCCCCAAGAAATCGGCCGAATCGATTTTTTACATTCGATTTTTCTTTCGATTCAAAAATATTAAATTACTTTTTTTTCAGAATACACTGTAGAATTTAACTATTAAAAATGTACATAAAATCGAAGTACATAAAATCGAGGGTCTTTATAATCTAGGGTCCACTAAATCGAGGCATTACTGTATATCAGAGGTTTCTTGGGCAATCCCTTCCAGGAGTCTAAGTGAATCTTTCTCAGGATTCTAAGGAATCCTCCCTATGGTCTAGAGAGTCCCCTTCAGGGTTCTAGCGCATCCTTCTCAGGATTCTAGATCAGTTTATCTCTGGATTCCGAACATTTTTTTTTTTAAGAATGCCTATCAGAGATGCCTGATGAGATGTCTTTCAATACTGTAGGAGAATTTCTCTCAGGGATTTCTGGGGATATCCATTTATGCATTCTGGGAGAGTCCCGAGGAAAAACTTCTCTCAATCCGTCATAGGATTAAGCGTGAATCCATCTCGGGAAGCTGAGGAAATCCCTCAGGATTCTGGAAGAATTTCTATGAAAGATTCTGACAGAATCCATCTCAGAAAACTGGAGTAATCTCACCTAGGATTCTAGGGAAATCCTTAATAGAATTCAGGGAGAATTTTCTTCCTGTCTTTCTCCTTTTTCTAGAATCAGGTCTCTCAGGCTGCTGGTGTGAAAATTTTCAGCATTTTGAAGGAATCTCACAGAATTTTAGAGGAATCCTCACAGTTATGGAAGAGTCCTTTTAAAAATTCTGGTGATTTTTTTCTCAGCAGTATTATATGGGAATACCTATCTGAATTCTAAGGAATCTCTGGAGTCTAAGGGAATTCATTTCTGGATTTTAGGATATTTCCTATTAGGGTTCCCTACCAAGGGTGAAATCTCTTACAGAATTCCAAAAATAAATCTGGATGATCTGGGTTATTTTCTCTAAGGATTTTGAAATAACCTCACATAGGATCACACTAATAATTCCGAGGAAATCTTTCTCACCCAAGTAACACACCGAAACATGTTGATGCTGAAGAAGTTTTTAAATATGTTATATAAAAATATTGCAGAAGTTTTTTTTGAAAACATCCATAGTTAAAATATAGATTTCAAAAAACATGTGCATCTTGAATAATGTTTCCAATATGTTTTAAGACAACAAACAATATTTTTTGCGTCTCGTTCTTCAAATCTGACTTGTGCATTTGACTAGAGTTTATGATTAAGCGAGCATCGCCGGAATTGAAGATTTACAATTCCCACCAGGTTCAGACTGGATACCTACCTGGCCAGCCACTCAAAAATGTTGTATACCACGATCTACTTTACTGTTTGCCAGCTGGTCGATCTCAGCAAATACCTGTGTAACATACCGTTTAGTGCCGCTTCTGGAAAAACACCTCAATAGCCATTTGGTAGGCCTGACTCGTTGTCTCCTCAGCTGATATTGTTCATCCTTTTTATAATTTCATGTAATTTACTCCACCGTTTTTTTTTTTTTTCCTCCCCTGTTGGGGAAATTAAGCCACTGCGTCCAATAGGCTGAACTTTTGTGGCATAACTCCACCGTTCCAATAAGCGTAATTCCCCTAAATCACACTCAATTCCTTCCCCAGTTTTGGTTGCTCTCTGTTTTGTTTATTTTTGACAGTACATTGCATTCGTGCCAGTCAGTGCGAGCAGTAAGGACTGTTCATTGAAGAAAGTGGACATCTGTTTAGTAATAGTTTAGAGTTAAAACTAAACAAAAAAAATGTTAATTTATGCTCAGTGTGTAAAAACATTGTTCACTTCGGCAACACATTCAAAGAAAACGGAAAAAAGTGAGAAATTTTGAGCGATGGATTGGATTACCTTATCGACTAGCAGATAAATTCTGCACAAATGGTGTTCCAAAAAAATGTCGTTTCGAGAATGGGCGTACAAGTAAACTTCCGGGACCGCAATTTTTCAAAGCTGAGCAGGGGACGGATGTGCTGGATGATGTAGGGTACATCAGAACCGAAAAATATGGCAAAAAGTTCTTGGTGTGGCAAGCCAATTGTTAATGCGTCTTAAACAGTTCTTCGTATTTCACAACAGGAACAATCAACGGTGAAAATAATATAAAAGAATGCATCAAAAAACGACTTCTACCTATCTATTGAAAACATACGGGTCCTTCATTGTTTTGGCCGTATTCAGCATCCGCTCATTACGCTTTTACTACACTAGAGCTGAACAAGACGAAAAAAGTCGATTTTGTCGAAAAATGGCAAAATCCACCAAACTTCCCTGAACTGCGTCCTGTGAAAAGATACTGGACAATAATCAAGCGGCATCTCAAGAAAGATGGAAGAGAAGCAAGCTCTGTTGATTGCTTCAAGAAAATTTGGTCTGCGGCACAACAAAAGGTTACGGAGAAAGTTGTGCAGAATCTAATGGGAGGTATCAAGAGGAAAGTCCGAGCGTTCTTAAGAAATGCGAAGTAAATGTTCAAACTCACGTGAATTCGGCCACATGTATGTTGATTGTCTTATATAAAAAATAAACTTATGAATTGGTTCGAAAATAAATATTTTCTATTGAAAAACAGGTGTCCACTTTCTTTAATGAACAGTCCTTACATGTCACAGAAGAGTCACGTATGGTCACGGCAGTACAAATTTTTGTTGCACAGAAGTCATTATGACTTACTTCTAGCTCAAGGTTAAAAGTAAGTCACGATGACTTCTGCGCAACAAAACTTGTACTACCATGCCCATCCGTGACTCTTCCATAACATGTGTGCTGTTTCGATAATTGACAACAAAACAAATCACTTTTGACAGTCTTTCGTAGATGTTTTCTATTACAGTATATGACAAAAAAATCTCAACCTAGAGAAATAAATATAAATTTTGTGATTCTATGCACCGATCCACATGTTTATTCTGTTGTCGCTTAATCGCTTTAAATAAAAGAACGTTGATGTGAAAAAAGTATGCTGTTGATCAGTTAATTGAAAACATAAAATAATGCATTCTAGCAAAGTCACAATAAGCGCGAATATTTTTGGATAGCACTGTATGTATTTCGTGGCAGTCGTTTGGTGCTGTCACCATATTGATTCTTCTTGAATAACAAGAAGCTTATGGAAGAAGCCCAACGTTCGTCGTAAAAAAATATAATAATTTGGTAATATTCTATCGGACGAATGGCGCATTTATTTTATGGAGGTAAAATAGTATTAATCACGATAAAATTCAAAGCGCACACTGTATTAAGCTTTATATTGTCCAGATTTAGTTTACGTTTTTTCTGACGACCAAACGTTCTCACAAAACAAAAAAAAACCTAGATTAATCCACCTAGTGGTGATAGTGCCTTTCTCGTCGAATAAGTACTCAAGAGCCATAAGCCGAAGTGTTCCTGAATTCTGGGAATACTCTAGAACGTAACAGATCTCATCTTCTTCTTTTATCACAGTTCTCGTTGACTTTTTACGGCATCATCAGCATCGGCAGCCATGTTGGATTTGTGGCTCGAAATTTCAAAGTGATAATTCTTTACCACCAAAGTGAATATTCGTATGAAAGAGTATCATCCTATATGCTCACTCACAGTGATTGCGATGATACTTTTTCTTATACGTTGCTGCAGAATTGACAGTTTTTTTTATCAATTCAAAAATGCGAGGCAAACAATCAATGAAAAGCAAAAAGTCAATGATTCGTTCGAAAGCTTAGTGATGCATCATGGCACCTTAACAATGAGGGAGGAGAGTTGATAAGTAATTGATGTATTTGATGAAAAACTACCCAAACAATTAGCAAATCCGCTTAACTCATCGGATTTAGTAATAAATTTTCTGGACTCTAATTTCACTTTAAAATTTAAAAATTTATTAGTTGACCTATTTATTTGTGCCCTTCCTCAAAATGATGAATTCCGAATAAAATTTCCAAGGGGACCCCTCTTGACTTAAGAGAAAATCGAAATTTGTGTCAGCCTTATTCAGAAAAGCAACAATTATATCAAAGCCATAATCGACTTTGAAAACTTATTGATGGCTCATATTCCGAAGTTATGTATTATGTTAAACGTATAAGCAGAGCTGAAAAATATCAAACCTATCAGTTGACTGCTTGACCACCTTCACTAGCACTGGATGCCGATCATTATCAAGATATTTCGGCAATTTTTTCTCTGCACACTTTAGCCTTTATTTAATTATCATTGCATTGGTTATAAGAGTTATGTAACATTTGACAAAAACAAGTGCAAGCTAGTGAAATTTCTCATAATAAAACCCATTCAAAATTCAACCGTGTTACAGAGCGCGAGGGCTCAACCAGTTGCATCTAAATTGTGCCTAGTAATTTCAACCGCAAAAGGGGATTGATGCTATAAAATTAAAATTTTCCCATACAATGTTGATTCATCTTACTGTATAATTACGTCTCAGGAATATAAAATGGTGTGATTTGACAAGATCGCTTTATTTTTTATTAAGATTTTGCTCTTTTACGCATATTTATCACTTGCATTGATTTTGTTCACTTTCGTAATTTCAGTGATGCATTCAATCCTGATTCTGCAACACTGCTGGCCATCTTAGGTGTGGTCAGAGACTATTTTCTTGCTGCCGGTTTATCTGGTTATCCAACAGTTTTGATGATTTGATGTGCATATGAGGGTTTGGTTCACTTTTTTAACTGACCACTTCCGGCGGGACACCTGGAACCGGTTCCGGAACACAACCGGTTCAGATGTTATTTGTGGATTGATTGGTAATTATCGTTGACAAATATCGGAAACAGCTTGTTAAGCGTTACGCGTTTCGACCTACTATTCTTCGGTCATCGTCAGACGCATTCAGTTGGATTCACCCCTTCAACTTCGTCAGTTTAATATCCATATAAGCGGTTCAGATATGGTCTGAAACTATTTTCCTGCTTACTGTTCATCTGGTTATCGAAAAAGCCGCTCTTTGATGTGTCGCATGCATGGGTTTGGTTCGCTTTTTTAATTGGCCACTTCCGACGGGACACCTGGAACCGGTTCCGGAACACAACCGGTTTAGATAAGGTATGAAACTATTTTCCTGCCTACCGTTCATCTGGTTATCGAAAAAGCTGCTCTTTGATGCGTCGCGTGCATGGGTTTGGTTCAATATTTTTATTGGCCACTTCCGGAAGGACACCCGGAACCGGTTCCGGAACACTACCGGTTCAAATATGGTCTGAAACTACTTTCCTGCTTACCATTCAACTGGTTATCGAAAAAGCCGCTATGGGGTCGTCCATAAATGACGTAGCCTTTGGGGGGGGGGGGGGTGTTTGTGATTTTGTGACGAAGTGTGACGATAGGGGGGTAGGGGTTTGTGATATGCTACGTAGCTCTCTACTAGGCCTATAGAATTTTTTTTTTCATAATTAATAAACTTTTTACTTGCATTAACTATTATCATCCAGTACATAAAAAAAATGCACGTTTTTTCTATTCACATTATTGTAAATAACAAATAATGGAAATAAATGCCGGCTTCATTTCATAAGACATGCAGCTATCGGACGCAACAACTGTATCTGAGATAGTGGTTTTGAAATCCTGCATAAAGAATAATCTATTGTGTTTGCAGACAAAAATCAATTTCGCTGAAATGCATCTCAAGACCAATAGTTTGCTGCTTGATATAGAGGGCACTGCACGCCGCTAAGGTTACAAAGGAAAATTTTTCTAAGCTTTAGGCATTACGGCAAGATTCCAAGAGTTCCTTATATAGTTTCTACAGGATATCCTCGAAGAATTCATTCAACAATTTCTTAAGGAACTCCTCTAGCAACTTTGTAAGGAATTTCTCATTGTGCTCTTCATAGGTTTCCCAAAAAGGAGAAGGATAACATTTCCACAGCAATTCCTACTGGGAATCCAAGAAAAAAAAACTTCTGAAAACATTTCAAAAGGATCTGGAGGAATCTCAGAAGGAATCCTTGAAGGAACTTCCAGAAGAATTTCAGAAGGAACTCCTGGAACAATCATGAAAGGAAATAGAGAAATTTCAAAAGAAATTCCGTGAGGAGTACCTGGAGCAATTTAGATGAAGCTTTCGGAGAAACCTTGAATAAACTTCTGGAAGAATCTTAGATGGAGATATTTGTAGATTGTCAGAAGGAACTCCTGGTTTAATTTCCGAAGAAAGCACGGAAGAAATCATTGAAAGAATCCCGTAAGGAATTTCTGAAGCAATCCCGAAAATAACTTTTGGGGAATCACGGTAGATTATCTGGATATAACTCCTGGTAAAATCTAAGAAAGAAAATCCTGGAGGATTTCCAGAAGCAACTATGGGAGGAATCCGTAAAGGGATTCCACGCAGAATTCTAAAATATCCTGGAGGGAGTGAATGGAGGAATGCTGGAAAAAGTTACTGAAGGAGTCCCGGGAAAAAAATCCTGGATAAATTGTAGCCGCTGCTGGGCGATCCAGCATAAAACACGTGGCTTATGCGCCACTCCTCGAAAGGAGACCACGAGCCCAATTTTAAATTGCCCGGATGAGACTCCCAAAGGGCGAGTCCATTTATTTTCCTGAAAAGGATTTATGGATCGATCCAGCTGGCTACGATCTAAAACGGCCAAACGGGAAATCCCTATTACCCCAACATAACAGCACAATCACGACGACACTCAGAGAAGCGGTGAGAGATCTCACCTGAACCCCTACGATCTCACTAAAGAGAAGTTCTCATCATTGGCGAACTCTCTCTTCTCGCCACCAGATCATTCACTGAGCTGGAAGACACTCATAAGACAACCCAATCAAACTCGATATGGAGGACGGGACACGAAACTACAGAGAAACGCGCAGTGATGTTCAACACATTTAAACAATCAAATTGCTAGGAAGGAAAACTCATAATAACATTTATTCACGGTACTAAGGGGACGACTACGGAATATATTGACTTTTGCGAGTACACATAGTGACTTATTTCCTAGGATACATGTTTATTGGCTCATATCATCGAATTCGAATTTCTTGTATGTATTGTGTTCGTTCTACTCCCTTCTACCTCCTAGCATGTGTGCGTTCCCTTAGCCACTCCCTATCTCCTATCTGTGCTCAGTGCTCTATGTTCGTGACGTCACTTTCATTGGAAGCTCGGCAACGTATTCGTCTGCGCTCCTGGTGATGAAGCTTTCCTGCAGTGGTGGCGAAGACGGCTCACGCACGCATTTTCACGGGGCCAAGACGTTGGTCCCCCAAGACGCTGTCGGAAGGAATCCGATCTCCGAAAAGACGTTTTGTTGGCTTTTCAGCACTTCATACTCAGTCTTTTGACTGGCAAAAAAGGTCCTCCGCGGCGCCCTCAGCGGACGCCGCACTTCTCGAAAAAAAAAAGGGAAAGGCTGACTCACCGATCTGTTCCGCTTACGAACCTTCGCAGTCGATGACCTGCAGGCCGGGTCGTTGACTCACCGGCGGCTTGGCTGATTGATGGCGGTCGTTGGTCGTTGATCGGCTCGTCACCGCGTGATCGCAATGACAGTTGGCGTGCCCTATGCAATGGCGGTTTCTGGCAATTGATGCTGCCCGGCTGGTTTGTTGACGAACCAGCTTGTGGACCTCGTCCACTTGAAGGTCCCCGGGCCTTCTCGGACCGATATGGTGGCGGATCCGTCCGCTTCCGGCTGTATGGCGGTTGCCGGGTACTTCTCGTCCGTTGGGGAGGAAGCGGTCGCGCTTGGGCGCGGCGAACTGCGGATTGAAGAGAAACTGGCGGGATACGAAACATAAGCACTGGCACAAGAGCACATTCAGAGCACAGATTTCTTACCTCGGTATTTAGTTAACTAATCACTATCAATCGCACACAATTCTCTACGCACACCTTATAGCCTACTGTAGAACGAACAATTATTTAATTATTTAGCTATATCGAACATCACTTTAAACACCTACTTCTGGCATACGAAAACTAAGCACAAACGCGGACACTTCCAATTCTTTGGACGATCACGGACGAAATGATCGAGTCTTTGAAGCCTCAGATAAGGGAAAGTGAATGATCTCGGACGTACCCGGAAGTACGTCATTTCCCGAAACCCTTCGTGTTACATCGTGACTACACCGCTATGCGGATAACTTGACCGATAGTCGTGCTGCTTTCCCTTTCCCACCTTATCCAGAAAACAAATGGCCTCGACCTCGGAAAGCGTTTGTTAATGGATGCCTTTTCATTTGCCTAAGCTAAGGGGTATGCACAAATTCAAATAATTAGAGATAGATCGTATTTCCTTACAATCTATCTTATTTCAAATATTTACAGACTTATCTTACAAAAATATATACAAATTCTCCTGACCGCTACATTGCACCAGGGCTATTTTACGAAAATTTGGTTTAAGGACTTAAACCAAATTTTCGTAGTGGTTAATTTTGCATTATGTACAAATTCATTTTTTGTTTTGTTACTTCAATCCCTTATAAGTTTAGTTTCTTCTCATAATTTCAATATTTATCCGGGTTCCTAACCTATTCACCATACATCAAATTCAAAATATTTCAAAAATTATAACTCCACACATCATACAAAAATATTTACAAAATAATTACAAAATATAGGTTCATCCCAAAGAAGATTTCTACGAGCCATTCAACGTTCTCTGAGCAAGTGTGAGTACAGACACCAACAAATTCTCAAACCATAACAAATCTTAAAACGGCATTACTGCAGACACCTCACAGTCTCAGCAGAAGCCAACCATAACAACACACCATTGAGATCGTTTCTCGAACATCTCAATGAACGTAAACTTACATATAACAGGTACACATGAAGAGAAACAAACATCGAACCTTGCTGTCGATTAACTGCCTCTCTCCGATACAACCGCACATAACATCAATAAACAGGATCATCCAGACTCGAAGCACACCAATCCTCAACGCTGGTACTACGCTCCGCATCTGAATTCTCCGCAACTGTTTCATCTCACAGAAACCCTCCAAGCCTGTTACTTGGATTTGCGCCTCTGTGTATGATAAAACGCAATACAACCACAATCATCTACACACAACATGTATTGACACACCAGAGTACACCCCGGCTCTCGTCAATAGATGTGTATGAAACGTGAATTCGCCCTACCATTCTCCCAAACAAACATTCAAAAATGTTCCAAATGCCGATGCTCTATCCCGGCTCTCATGAAACATTAATAAATGAGAAATACACAAGACCAACTCTATTACGCAACTCAGAGAAAATTCTCTTCGGACACTCACGACACTCATATACTGAAACACCCACTTACTCAGAGAAACGTCAAAGTAAAATGTAAACATTGAAAAGTGCAGTGCGACGAAAATTTGTGAAAGTTTTTAGGTAATTTTGCAGCAAAATACGGACGGAAAATGGCCTAAACTATTAGAAAAACTTGAGAAAGTATCTACAAAACTGTAAGTAATGGTTTATTTTCTTTATATTGTGGTTTAGATTCGACTACGGCGGAAAACGAGTCGACGAATGACGGAGGCAAGCCGAGGCACGGCGAACTGGACCCTCGCAGGACTGGACGGAAGCCTGAATGGACGACCTGCCTTTGAAGAAGCCTTTGTCGGCTGGATGGAGATGTTCTGGGAGGATCAAGTTTTAGGCAAGTATCGCTCCAACTATTAATAAGATGATTATTGGATTTTAATGCTTCGTATTTGCTTTTAGGTATACAAGACATGAGACGGACGACATTGAAGGATGACGCTATATGGTGACCGGTGGCCCTACCAGGATAGTTTTTAAGCTAAGTTTTTGTACATGTTTTGAATAAAGACATTAATTTTAAGTACTAATTTAACTATAAGTTTACCTTTGTGAACTACGAACTAAAATCATTCACAAATTTCGGAGAATTCCCACGTCTATTTTTTTAAAAAACGAATCATTTCAAATGACCTTGAGGATTGACCTCATCCTTCCCACATTCGGGCAGTATATTTGATCCTTTCAAGTTAGAGCCAGTTTTTGAAGATGTTGTTACTATCGCTCGATTGACTCGGGTTGCTCAACATCGTTTTCTTCAATGATAAACTTCTGAGTCTTGATTTTCGGTCATCATCTGACAATCCCCAATATCAGACTCGCGATTTTGACTTCCCACGAATGGTACTGCTCGTCATCACCCAACGGCTCTGAGCTTCTGTTTACGAGATCATCGCCCGGGAATTCTTCCAGGGCTCTCTCTGACTTCTGGTCGAGGGGATCGCGTATAGCTACAACTTCTACTACTTAATGGATCTACTTTGAAAGAACCAATTTCTTTCTTCAACACACTACAAAGCTTCTTCTTGGACTGTTGAACAGTCCAAGGATGCCCCTAGTAAGTGAATGGTTTTGTAGGGGCAGCAGCTGATCCAAGGATCAGCGCTAAGCTTTGTAGTGGCGAACTAGTATTTTCGTTACCCGGAGCACTGCTCAACGGAGTAATCGTAACTCTTGGGCGTACCCAAGAGTTCATAGCTGGAAAAGAAGCTCTCTTCAAGTATTTTTGCGAGACCAGGCAAAGCACTGGTTCTTCGTTGCTGCCCAAGACAGTTACATAGCTTTAAAAACCAATTCCAGTCAAATTATGGAGGGTTTGGCTTGGCAAGCTTCTTGAGAAACTTGCAATGGAAAATGCCAAGTCTTTTTCCATCCGAACCCTCTAAATCGTAGCAATGTCAATTGATGGTATATCCTTCGGAGCCAGCTTAGCCATTGTATCAGACAGGAGCTAAACCCATAGATTTGAACGACAAATCCAACGTAGGACGATAAGATTTTCAGAATCCAAATCCTCCATCTCTCAGAAGTAATCGACCACTCGATGAGCCACTCCTTTACAGTTTCTCTGTTTATTATTTTCTCCGTTCCCTTCTTCCTCCTATCCAAACGATTTCTTGTTCTACTGAGACTCTTTCCGCTTTCTGAAAATGCTTGCCACGGAACTACCTGCCTAGTTTCCCTCTTCCTACTCCGTTTCGCGGACACCAGAACGTCATATTTTCGAAACCAAGTTTGTTTGACTGGCAACACCGCATCAAACTTCTCAGTATCGTAGGTTATTTCCTGACCAACTATGGCACAGTTTTCCGGCCTTTGTGTATTGGCCACACCTTCTGGTTTTGTGATTCCGTTAGGGGCTGTTCATAAACCACGTAGACCAAAATTTGGCCATCTCAGACCCCCCCCCTCCCCCTCGTAGACTTTTGTCCATACAAAAATTTTGAAATTTGTATGGAGCGTAGACTTTGGTCAGACCCCCCCTCCCCCCAAAAAGTCTACGTGGTTTATGAACGGTCCCTTACTCGCAGTCTCGCATTCCGGTCCAAGACCTCTTGCCACCCCTAGTTGTTCCTGGCCTTTCCTCGCTTTTTCTTCATTTAACCTACGCCCTATTTCCAGAATCCTCTTTTTAACAACACAATCATCTTCTACGTGATCGTATCTCTCACAATACGAGCATGTCGGTAGCTCCGATTGGGGCTCCATCTCACGGTCATTCGTATCATCGAACGTGTTAAACTGGATTTTAATCTGTTCCTCTCCTTGAAAACTTCCTACTACCTTAACTCCCCCTCGTCTGTCCTCATGCTCAACAGATCCTCGCATTCTCCTTTGAATTATTTCGATCATCAGGGTGAGCTCAGCCACTTGGGCCTCCAGAGCCTTAATTCTCTCATTCCCTGGATCTTTCTCACCCCCTACCCCTACGTTGCTCTCAGTACTAATCATGCTCTACTCTCCTATTTCTTCATGTTCTACTTCCAAACAAGCCGTAAACGCAAAACCCGAACCTATTCCTGCTCGATACCACTTGAAAAATCAATCAATAAGGTTCGTACTCATATACTCCATCCTCAAATTTTTCATCAAGCCAGTGCGTCAACATCCGGTATTTGCCTCAACCTCATTGTTCCTCACTTTTTCCGCTAATCGTTAGCTCATAATCTACTTCCTCATTTATCAAATGGTCCGCATAAGGGAGTCTAAAAGCCATTATAACGAAATAATATAAATACAAAAAAGGAATATATAAGAAAAGAAGCTTAAATTCAACGATAATTTACAACGTAATAGTTTTACAACAAAAATATAATGACACACTACACAAATTCAATCTTTCCCAAAGCTCAATATCTTCTAAATTCTCAATAACCACAAAAACTCACTATAACACTCAAAGAACTTTCCACAGACTCAAAAATATCGAATGAACCACTAAATCATTCGAAAACTATCAATACATGAACCTAAAACTATCCATAAATACCACAAAATTCATAAATTCACATAATTTTACATCAGAAACTCAATAAATTACTCAAATACTACGAAAACCTTTAGTTGGGCGCCAATTTGTAGCCGCTGCTGGGCGATCCAGCATAAAACACGTGGCTTATGCGCCACTCCTCGAAAGGAGACCACGAGCCCAATTTTAAATTGCCCGGATGAGACTCCCAAAGGGCGAGTCCATTTATTTTCCTGAAAAGGATTTATGGATCGATCCAGCTGGCTACGATCTAAAACGGCCAAACGGGAAATCCCTATTACCCCAACATAACAGCACAATCACGACGACACTCAGAGAAGCGGTGAGAGATCTCACCTGAACCCCTACGATCTCACTAAAGAGAAGTTCTCATCATTGGCGAACTCTCTCTTCTCGCCACCAGATCATTCACTGAGCTGGAAGACACTCATAAGACAACCCAATCAAACTCGATATGGAGGACGGGACACGAAACTACAGAGAAACGCGCAGTGATGTTCAACACATTTAAACAATCAAATTGCTAGGAAGGAAAACTCATAATAACATTTATTCACGGTACTAATGGGACGACTACGGAATATATTGACTTTTGCGAGTACACATAGTGACTTATTTCCTAGGATACATGTTTATTGGCTCATATCATCGAATTCGAATTTCTTGTATGTATTGTGTTCGTTCTACTCCCTTCTACCTCCTAGCATGTGTGCGTTCCCTTAGCCACTCCCTATCTCCTATCTGTGCTCAGTGCTCTATGTTCGTGACGTCACTTTCATTGGAAGCTCGGCAACGTATTCGTCTGCGCTCCTGGTGATGAAGCTTTCCTGCAGTGGTGGCGAAGACGGCTCACGCACGCATTTTCACGGGGCCAAGACGTTGGTCCCCCAAGACGCTGTCGGAAGGAATCCGATCTCCGAAAAGACGTTTTGTTGGCTTTTCAGCACTTCATACTCAGTCTTTTGACTGGCAAAAAAGGTCCTCCGCGGCGCCCTCAGCGGACGCCGCACTTCTCGAAAAAAAAAGGGAAAGGTTGACTCACCGATCTGTTCCGCTTACGAACCTTCGCAGTCGATGACCTGCAGGCCGGGTCGTTGACTCACCGGCGGCTTGGCTGATTGATGGCGGTCGTTGGTCGTTGATCGGCTCGTCACCGCGTGATCGCAATGACAGTTGGCGTGCCCTATGCAATGGCGGTTTCTGGCAATTGATGCTGCCCGGCTGGTTTGTTGACGAACCAGCTTGTGGACCTCGTCCACTTGAAGGTCCCCGGGCCTTCTCGGACCGATATGGTGGCGGATCCGTCCGCTTCCGGCTGTATGGCGGTTGCCGGGTACTTCTCGTCCGTTGGGGAGGAAGCGGTCGCGCTTGGGCGCGGCGAACTGCGGATTGAAGAGAAACTGGCGGGATACGAAACATAAGCACTGGCACAAGAGCACATTCAGAGCACAGATTTCTTACCTCGGTATTTAGTTAACTAATCACTATCAATCGCACACAATTCTCTACGCACACCTTATAGCCTACTGTAGAACGAACAATTATTTAATTATTTAGCTATATCGAACATCACTTTAAACACCTACTTCTGGCATACGAAAACTAAGCACAAACGCGGACACTTCCAATTCTTTGGACGATCACGGACGAAATGATCGAGTCTTTGAAGCCTCAGATAAGGGAAAGTGAATGATCTCGGACGTACCCGGAAGTACGTCATTTCCCGAAACCCTTCGTGTTACATCGTGACTACACCGCTATGCGGATAACTTGACCGATAGTCGTGCTGCTTTCCCCTTCCCACCTTATCCAGAAAACAAATGGCCTCGACCTCGGAAAGCGTTTGTTAATGGATGCCTTTTCATTTGCCTAAGCTAAGGGGTATGCACAAATTCAAATAATTAGAGATAGATCGTATTTCCTTACAATCTATCTTATTTCAAATATTTACAGACTTATCTTACAAAAATATATACAAATTCTCCTGACCGCTACAAAATCCTAGAAGGAAATCTTCGAGGAATCCCAGAAGAATCCGGGAAAGAATTCCTGAAGGAATCCAAAAAGGAACACCTGGAGGAATCACATAAGTAACTCCTGGGAGGGTTTTGAAAGAATACCGGAGGGGTTACCTACCGAGATCTTGGAATGTATATCTGAGTGAATTCCTGGAGGAATCCCGAAAGGAACTTTTTTAGGAAACACAGAAAGAAGTTCTAACGGAATCTCAAAAGAAATTCCGGTTAAAATCCCTGTACAGATGCTGGTGGAAGAGAGGAGAAAAAACCTTGAAATACCTTCTAAAGGAAACCATGGATAAACTTTTAGAAAACCCCTAGAAAAAAAAAAACCTGGAGAAATCTCAGAAGGAGCTTTTGGAGGAATCTAAGAAAAAACTCCGGAATAGATTACTGGAGCGATATTTGAAAGAACCCCTGAAGGAATACATTAAGGAGGAATTTTCTATTGGAATACCAAAAAAAAAATCCTTGGAGAAATTCCAGAAGGAAGTGCTGGAGGAATTAAAAAGGGAGACATTCTCAAAAATGGGAATCTCAAAATAAACTTCTCTACACCCAAAACAAAGCGCGCATATTTTAGGAGAAAACGCGCACGCTGCAAGCGCAAAAGTAGCTTGTCGGCGGTAGAAGCACTTTTCCGCGCTTATTTGATGGTGCGCCTGCGCGCACAAAAATTCGAGTAGTATTTTTGACCACACATTGACAAGCTGCAATGTGTGGGTGTCATTGGTTGCTACGTTGCTGTGAATGTATTGGTGTTCACATACTTTCGCGTCACCAATACATGCAAAACGTGCATCTGTATTGGTTGGGGAAAATGTTGAGAATGTGTGGGTGTAGTACCGTAATCGGTGGTTTGTTTTCGTTCCGATCGAACGATGGACACGGGTGCGATTATCGGTCCTCGTAGGCGAACGGCATTGCGGATTCTTTGCCGTTTATGAGACATTTGGGAAAGTTCGTCTCCCCATTTCGCACCCATTATCCCATTCAGTTCAAACCTATGACAGCAAGATGAGCGAACCAAACAATGATACGACAGAAGGGGTGGCGGGTGGGCACCTGTAGCAGTCGGATGCGATGCAGAAAGGTACCGGCGTAACGGGCTCAGACGCACCGCGATGACAGCAGCAGGAAACAGCGGTGTTGGCTTACCCGGGTTATCATCCCAGGGTGGTTAGGTTTTGTACTTTTCGTCGTGCAACCACTTATTAGTACTATAATAAAAATGAATATGGTAGACGTTGAGAAACAATATTCCTTCGGCAACTCGGACAATATGTATTTTATTTAAAATTTATCGGCAAACTTATTTCAGGATTCTTTAAGAAGTTTATTAAAAAATTCTCGAAATCTTTTTTTAGTTTTTACTTTATGTTAGGTATTTTAACTAAACGCTCATTCTACGCTCAAATCTATTTTTGGGAAATTTCTTTGGCATTTCTTTGAGCATTTCTTTGTCAATTTTTAAGGAAATTTCTGCGGTAGTGTTTTGAGGGAATTATTCGTAGTTCCTTATATGAGTTTCTTTGGCAAATAATTAAATTATTGCTACAGCAATATACTGGCAGTTTAGTCAGCGTTTCTCAAGGGTTCCTTCAGGAATTTCTCCAAGGATTTCTCCAGGGCTACTTCCAGGGTTTCCTCCAGGAATTTCTCCAGTGGTTCCTCCAGGAATGTCTCCAGGGATTCCTCCAGGAATTTCTCCAGGAATTTCTCCAGGGATTCCTCCAGTATTTCTCCAAGAGTTCCTCCAGAAATTTCTTCAGGGATTCCGCCAGGAATTTCTCCAGTGGTTCCTCCAGTAATTTCTCCAGGAATTTCTCCAGGAATTTCTCCAGGGATTCCTCCAGAAATTTCTCTAGGGATTCCTCCAGGAATTCCTTCAGTATTTCTCCAGGTATTCCTCCAGGAATATCCCTCAGGGATTCCGCCAGGAATTTCTCCAGAAGTTCCTCCAGTAAACTCTCCAGGGATTAATCTAGTAATTTCTACAGTGATTTCTCCAGGAATTTCTCCAGGGATTCCTCCAGGAATTTCTACAGGGATTCCTCCAGAAATTTCTACAGGGATTCCTCAGGTAATTTCTCCAGGGATTCCTCCAGTATTTCTCCAGGAATTCCTCAAGGAATTTCTTCAGGGATTCCGCCAGGAATTTCTCCACGGGTTCCTCCAGTAACTTCTCCAGAAATTTCTACAGGGATTCCTCCAAGAATTTCTCCAGGGATTCCTCCAGTATTTCTCCAAGAGTTCCTCCAGAAATTTCTTCAGGGATTCCACCAGGAATTTCTCCAGTGGTTCCTCCAGTAATTTCTCCAGGAATTTCTCCAGGAATTTCTCCAGGGATTCCTCCAGAAATTTCTCTAGGGATTCCTCCAGGAATTTCTCCAGGAATTCCTTCAGTATTTCTCCAGGTATTCCTCCAGGAATATCCCTCAGGGATTCCGCCAGGAATTTCTCCAGAAGTTCCTCCAGTAATTTCTCCAGGGATTAATCTAGTAATTTCTTCAGTGATTTCTCCAGGAATTTCTCCAGGGATTCCTCCAGGAATTTCTACAGGGATTCCTCCAGAAATTTCTACAGGGATTCCTCAGGTAATTTCTCCAGGGATTCCTCCAGTATTTCTCCAGGAATTCCTCAAGGAATTTCTTCAGGGATTCCGCCAGGAATTTCTCCACGGGTTCCTCCAGTAACTTCTCCAGAAATTTCTACAGGGATTCCTCCAAGAATTTCTCCAGGGATTCCTCCAGTATTTCTCCAGGAATTTCCTCAGGGATTCCGCCAGAAATTTCTCCAGGGATTCCTCCAGAAATTTCTACAGGGATTCCTCCAGAAATTTCTCCAGGGATGCCTGCAGTATTTCTCCAGGAATTCCTCCAGTATTTCTCCAGGAATTCCTCCAGGAATTTCTTCAGGGATTCCGCCAGGAATTTCTCCAGTGGTTCCTCCAGTAATTTCTCCAGGGATTCCTCCAGTATTTCTCCGGGAATTCCTCCAGGAATTTCTTCAGGGATTCCGCCAGGAATTTCTCCAGGGGTTCCTCCAGAAATTTCTCCAGGGATTCCTCCAGAAATTTCTGCAGGGATTTCTCCAGTATTTCTCCGGGAATTCCTCCGGGAATATCTCCAGGGGCTCCTCCAGTAATTTCTCCAGGGGCTCCCCCAGTAATATCTCCCAGAATTCCTCTAGTGTTTCTCCAGGGATTCCTCCAGGAATTTCTCCAGGGATTCCTCCAGTATTTCTCCAGGAATTCCTCCAGCAATTTCTTCAGGGATTCCGCCAGTCTTTCTCTAGGAATTCCTCCAGGAATTTCTTCAGGGATTTCGCCAGGAATTTCTCCAGGGGTTCCTCCAGTGATTTCTTCAGGGATTCCTCAAGAAATTTCGCCAGGGATTCCTCCAGGAATTTATCCAGGGATTCCTCCAGCATTTCTCCAGGTATTTCTCCAGTGGTTCCTCCAATAATTTCTCCAGAGATTCCTCCAGTATTTCTCCGGGAAATCCTCCACGAAATTTTTCAGGGATGTAGCCAGGAATTTCTCCTGTATTTCTCCAGGGATTCCTCCAGGAATTTCTCCAGTAATTTCTCCAGTCTTTCTCCAGGAATTTCTCCAGGAATTTCTCCAGGGATTCCGCCAGGAACTTCTCCAGGGGTTCCTCCAGTATTTCTACAGTGATTTCTCCAGGAATTTCTCCAGGGATTCCTCCAGGGATTTCTCCAGGGATTCCTCCAGTATTTTTCCAGGAATTCCTCCTAGAATTTCTTCAGGGATTCCGCCAGGAATTTCTCCAGTTGTTCCTCCAGTAATTTCTCCAGGGATTCCTACAGTATTTCTCCAGGAATTCCTCCAGGAATTTCTTCAGGGATTCCGCCAGGAATTTCTCCAGGGATTCCTCCAGAAATTTCAACAGGGATTTCTCCAGGAATTTCTCCAGGGATTCCTCTAGTATTTCTCCAGGAATTTCTTCAGGGATTCCGCCAGGAATTTCTCCAGGGGTTCCTCCAGTAATTTCTCCGTGGATTCCTCCAGAAATTTCTCCAGGAATTTATCCAGGGATTCCCCCAGTATTTCTCCAGGAATTCCTCCAGGAATTCCTCCAGGAATTCCTCCAGGAATTTCCTCAGGGATTCCGCCTGGAATTTCTCCAAGGGTTCCTCTAGTAATTTCTCCAGGGGTTCCTCCAGTAATTTCTCCATGGATTCCTCCAGGAATTTATCCGGGGATTCCTCCAGTATTTCTCCAGGAATTCCTCCAGGAATTTCCTCAGGGATTCCGCCTGAAATTTCTCCAAGGAGTCCTCTAGTAACTTCTCCAGGGGTTCATCCGGTAATTTCTCCAGGGATTCCTCCAGCACTTCTCCGGGAATTCCTCCAGGAATTTCTTCAGGGGCTCCTCCAGTAATTTCTCCAGTGGTTCCTCCAGTAATCTCTCCCAGAATTCCTCCAGTGTTTCTCCAGGGATTCCTCCAGGAATTTCTCCAGGGATTCCTACAGAAATTTCTGCAGGGATTCCTCCAGTATTTCTCCGGGAATTCCTGTAGGAATTTCTCCAGGGGCTCCTCCAGTAATTTCTCCAGGGGTTCCTCCAGTAATTTCTCCAGTGGTTCCTCCAGTAATCTCTCCCAGAATTCCTCCAGTGTTTCTCCAGGGATTCCTCCAGGAATTTCTCCAGGGATTCCTCCAGGAATTTCTCCAGGGATTTCTCCAGGGATTCCTCCAGTATTTCTCCAGGAATTCCTCCAGCAATTTATTCAGGGATTCCGCCAGTCTTTCTCCAGGAATTTCCTCAGGGATTCCGCCCGGAATTTCTCCAGGGGTTCCTCCAGTAATTTTTCCAGGGATTCCTCCAGAAATTTCTCCAGGGATTCCTCCAGGAATTTATCCAGGGATACCTCCAGTATTTCTCCAGGAATTTCTCCAGTGGTTCCTCCAGTAATTTCTCTAGAGATTCCTCCAGTATTTCTCCGGGAATTCCTTCACGATTTTTTTCAGGGATGTAGCCAGGAATTTCTCCAGTATTTCTCCAGCGATTCCTCCGGTCTTTTTCCAGTAATTTCCTCAGGAAATTACTCCGCCAGGAATTTCTCCAGAGGTTCCTCCAGTAATTTCTCCAGGGATTCCTCCAGAAATTTCTCCAGGGATTCCTCCAGGAATTTTTCCAGGAATTCCTCCAGGGATTCCGCCAGGAATTTCTCCAGTGGTTCCTCCAGTAATTTCTCCAGGGGTTCCTCCAGTATTTCTCCAGGGATTCCTCCAGGGATTCCTCCAGTATTTCTCCAGGAATTCCTCCTAGAATTTCTTCAGGGATTCCGCCAGGAATTTCTCCAGTGGTTCCTCCAGTAATTTCTCCAGGGATTCCTACAGTATTTCTCCAGGAATTCCTCCAGGAATTTCTTCAGGGATTCCGTCAGGAATTTCTCCAGGGGTTCCTCCAGTAATTTCTCCAGGGATTCCTCCAGCAATTCCTCCAGGATTTTATCCAGGGATTCCTCCTGTATTTCTCCAGGAATTTCTCCAGTGGTTCCTCCAAAAATTTCTCCAGGGATTCCTCCAGTATTTCTCCGGGAATTCCTCCACGAAATTTTTCAGGGATGTAGCCAGGAATTTCTCCTGTATTTCTCCAGGGATTCCTCCAGGAATTTCTCTAGGGATTCCTCCAGTCTTTCTCCAGGAATTTCTCCAGGAATTTCCTCAGGGATTCCGCCAGGAATTCCTCCAGGGGTTCCTCCAGTATTTCTACAGTGATTTCTCCAGTATTTTTCCAGGGATCCCTCCAGGAATTTCTCCAGGGATTCCTCCAGTATTTTTCCAGGAATTCCTCCTAGAATTTCTTCAGGGATTCCGCCAGGAATTTCTCCATGTGTTCCTCCAGTAATTTCTCCAGGGATTCCTACAGTATTTCTCCAGGAATTCCTCCAGGAATTTCTTCAGGGATTCCGCCAGGAATTTCTCCACGGATTCCTCCAGAAATTTCAACAGGGATTTCTCCAGGAATTTCTCCAGGGATTCCTCTAGTATTTCTCCAGGAATTTCCTCAGGGATTCCGCCAGGAATTTCTCCATGGGTTCCTCCAGTAATTTCTCCATGGATTTCTCCAGAAATTTCTCCAGGGATTCCTCCAGGAATTTATCCATGGATTCCTCCAGTATTTCTCCAGGAATTTCCTCAGGGATTCCGCCTGGAATTTCTCCAAGGATTCCTCTAGTAACTTCTCCAGGGGCTCTTCCGGTAATTTCTCCAGGGATTCCCCCAGTATTTCTCCAGGAATTTCCTCAGGGATTCCGCCTGGAATTTCTCCAAGGGTTCCTCTAGTAATTTCTCCAGGGGTTCCTCCAGTAATTTCTCCATGGATTCCTTCAGAAATTTCTCCAGGGATTCCTCCAGGAATTTATCCATGGATTCCTCCAGTATTTCTCCAGGAATTTCCTCAGGGATTCCGCCTGAAATTTCTCCAAGGATTCCTCTAGTAACTTCTCCAGGGGTTCTTCCGGTAATTTCTCCAGGGATTCTTCAGTACTTCTCCGAGAATTCCTCCAGGAATTTCTTGAGGGAATCCGCCATGAATTTCTCCAGGGGTTCCTCCAGCGATTTCTCCAGGGATTCCTACAGAAATTTCTGCAGGGATTCCTCCAGTATTTCTCCGGGAATTCCTCCAGGAATTTCTCCAGGGGCTCCTCCAGTAATTTCTCCAGGGGCTCCTCCAGTAATTTCTCCAGTGGTTCCTCCAGTAATCTCTCCCAGAATTCCTCCAGTGTTTCTCCAGGGATTCCTCCAGGAATTTCTCCAGGGATTCCTCCAGGAATTTCTCCAGGAATTTCTCCAGGAATTTCTCCAGGGATTCCTCCAGTATTTCTCCAGGAATTCCTCCAGCAATTTATTCAGGGATTCCGCCAGTCTTTCTCCAGGAATTTCCTCAGGGATTCCGCCCGGAATTTCTCCAGGGGTTCCTCCAGTAATTTCTCCAGGGATTCCTCCAGAAATTTCTCCAGGGATTCCTCCAGGAATTTATCCAGGGATTCCTCCAGTATTTCTCCAAGAATTTCTCCAGTGGTTCCTCCAGTAATTTCTCCAGAGATTCCTCCAGTATTTCTCCGGGAATTCCTCCACGAATTTTTTCAGGGATGTAGCCAGGAATTTCTCCAGTAATTCTCCAGGGATTCCTCCAGTCTTTTTCCAGGAATTTCCTCAGGAAATTACTCCGCCAGGAATTTCTCCAGGGGTTCTTCCAGAAATTTCTCCAGGGATTCCTCCAGGAATTTCTCCAGGAATTCCTCCAGGGATTCCGCCAGGAATTTCTCCAGTGGTTCCTCCAGTAATTTCTCCAGGGGTTCCTCCAGTATTTCTCCAGGGATTCCTCCAGGAATTTCTCCAGGGATTCCTCCAGGAATTTCTCCAGGGATTCCTCCAGGAATTTCTCCAGGGATTCCTCCAGGAATTTCTCCAGGGATTCCTCCAGTATTTCTCCAGGAATTCCTCCTAGAATTTCTTCAGGGATTCCGCCAGGAATTTCTCCAGTGGTTCCTCCAGTAATTTCTCCAGGGATTCCTACAGTATTTCTCCAGGAATTCCTCCAGGAATTTCTTCAGGGATTTCGTCAGGAATTTCTCCAGGGGTTCCTCCAGTAATTTCTCCAGGGATTCCTCCAGCAATTCATCCAGGATTTTATCCATGGATTCCTCCAGTATTTCTCCAGGAATTTCTCCAATAGTTCCTCCAGTAATTTCTCCAGAGATTCCTCCAGTATTTCTCCAGGAATTTCTCCACGAAATTTTTCAGGGATGTAGCCAGGAATTTCTCCTGTATTTCTCCAGGAATTCCTCCAGGAATTTCTCCAGGGATTCCTCCAGTCTTTCTCCAGGAATTTCCTCAGGGATTCCGCCAGGAATTTCTCCAGTGGTTCCTCCAGTAATTTCTCCAGGGGTTCCTCCAGTTTTGCTCCAGGGATTCCTCCAGGAATTTCTCCAGGAATTCCTCCAGGAATTTCTCCAGGGATTCTTCCAGTATTTTTCCAGGAATTCCTCCTAGAATTTCTTCAGGGATTCCGCCAGGAATTTCTCCAGTGGTTCCTCCAGGAATTTCTCCAGGGATTCCTTCAGTATTTCTCCAGGAATTCCTCCAGGAATTTCTTCAGGGATTCCGCCAGGAATTTCTCCAGGGGTTCCTCCAGGAATTTCTCCAGGGATTCCTCCAGAAATTTCAACAGGGATTCCTCCAGGAATTTCTCCAAGGATTCCTCCAGTATTGCTCCAGGAATTCCTCCAGGAATTTCCTCAGGGATTCCGCCAGGAATTTCTCCAGGGGTTCCTCCAGTAATTTCTCCATGGATTCCTCCAGAAATTTTTCCAGGGATTCCTCCAGAAATTTCTCCAGGGATTCCTCCAGGAATTTATCCAGGGATTCCTCCAGTATTTCTCCAGGAATTCCTCCAGGAATTTCCTCAGGGATTCCGCCTGGAATTTCTCCAAGGGTTCCTCTAGTAATTTCTCCAGGGGTTCCTCCAGTTTTTCTCCGGGAATTCCTCGAATTTCTTCAGGGAATCCGCCATGAATTTCTCCAGGAATTTCTTTAGGGATTCCTCCATGAATTTCTCCAGGGATTCCTCCAGTATTTCTCCAGGAATTCCTCCAGGAATTCCCTCAGGGATTCCGCCTGGAATTTCTCCAAGGGATCCTCTAGTAATTTCTCCAGGGATTCCTCCAGAAATTTCTGCAGGGATTCCTCCAGTATTTCTCCGGGAATTCCTCCAGGAATTTGTCCAGAGGCTCCTCCAGTAATTTCTCCAGGGGCTCCTCCAGTAATTTCTCCAGTGATTCCTTCAGTAATTTCTCCCAGAATTCCTCCAGTGTTTCTCCAGGGATTCCTCCAGGAATTTCTCCAGGGATTCCTCCAGGAATTTCTCCAGGAATTTTTCAGGAATTTCTGCAGGGATTCCTCCAGTATTTCTCCAGGAATTCCTCCAGCAATTTCTTCAAGGATTCCGCCAGTCTTTTTCCAGGAATTTCCTCAGGGATTCCGCCAGGAATTTCTCCAGGGGTTCCTCCAGTAATTTCTCCAAGGATTCCTCCCGAAATTTCTCCAGGGATTCCTCCAGGAATTTCTCCAGGGATTCCTCCAGGAATTTCTCCAGGGATTCCTCCAGTGTTTCTCCAGGAATCTCTCCAGGAATTCTTCCAAGAATTTCCTCAGGGATTTCGGGGAATACAAAAATATTGAAAAAACACAGAAGCAGCAAAAATATTAGGAAAATAAAAAATGTTTTCGAAAATATTAATGCAAAATAGTCATTTTTCAAAAATCGCCTCCAAACGATTTTTTAGAGAATAGAAATTATTTACAAAAATGCTTCAAATACGTATATCTTTCTTATTCTTTTTTAAGGGTTGGGCAGCTTGACTTTTTAAACATCGTTTTTTTTTTGGACAGTCTTTTCAACAGGGATTCCTACAGGAATTTTTCCTGGGGTAAATTCAGGAATTCCTCCAGGTTCCAGGGATTCCTCTAGGATTTCCGCCATGGTTGCCTACAGGAATTACTCCAGGGATTGCACAAGGAATTTTTTCAGGAATTCCTCCAGGGATTCCTCCAGGGATTCCTCCAGGACTTTCCTCAGAGATTCCTTCAGGAATACCTTTACGAATTTCTTCTGGAACTTCTCCAGGGATTCCCCCAGGAATTCAACCAGGGATTGCTTCAGGAATTTCCCCCGGGGTTCCTTTAGTAACTTCTCGACGGATTTCTTAATGAATTTTTCAAGGGATTCCTCTACAAATTCCTTCATGTTTGTCTACACGAACTCCTTTAGGAGTTTCACCTAGAATTCTTCTAGTAATTTCTCTATGGATTTCTCCAGAAATTCTTCCACAAATTTTTCTAGGGGTTCCTCCAAGAACTTCATCAGTGAACCGTCCCAAAAAAAAATTCGTGATATATTTTTCAGATATATAAAATCTTTTTTTTAGCAAAATGACGCATATGAATAGTACTATCAGAAAAAAAAATCATGGTTGAAAATAAAAAAAAGTACATGTAGTTTTTTGGTGAATTATGATGACAAACGCTCAAAAAATAGACCTTTTACTAGTAAAAAAAATCCTGCCGTTAATATAAACACAATATTTCAAAAACCAATACCCTTCAAGAATGCCTAGAGGTTCATACAAATATACAAAAATATTGAAAAAATACAGAAGTTGAAGAAATATTACGAAAAAAAAATGTTTTTGAGAATTTTATTGAAAAAGAGTAATTTTTCATGAATCGCCTTGGCGGAACCTCTAACCGATTTTTTAGAAAATCTAAATTATCTGCAAAAATGGTTCAAATAAATATATCTTTCATTTAAGGGTTGATCACCTTAACTTTTTAAACATCGATTTTTTATTGGACAGTCTATTCTACAGCTATTTCAACAGGAATTTCTCCAGGGATTAATTCAGGAATTCCGCCAGGTTTTTTTATAGGAATTTCTTCAGGAATTCCACCAGGAAGCTCCTCTAGCAGTTCCTTCAAGAATAACTCCCGGAATTTCTCCTGGAAATCGTAGAATGAAATCCTCAAGATTCCTCTAGAAATCTTCCAGTTATTCCTCCAGGGATTCCTCTAGGAATTCCTCCAGTGATTCCTTTAGGGATTCCTCCAGTAATTCCTTTAGGCATTCCTCCAGTAATTCCTTTAGGGATTCCTCCAGAAGATCCTTTAGGGTTTGCTTCAGGAAGTCCTCCAGTAATTGCATCAAATTCCTCTAGGGATTCCTCCAGGAATTCCTCCAGGGATTCCTCTTGGAATTCATCCAGGGATTCCTCCAGGACTTTCTTCATGGATTCCTTCAGGAATACCTACACGGATTTCTTCCGAAATTTCTTCCAGAATTTCTCCAGGGATTCCTCCAGGAATTCCTCAAGGAATTCCTCCAGCGATTCCTCTAGGGATTCCTCCCGAAATTCCTCTAGGGATTCCTCCACATTTCTTCCAGGGATTTTTCCAGGGATTCCTCCTGAAATTTCTCTAGGGATTTCACCTGGAATTCCTTAAGTAATTTCTCCAGGGATTTCTCCAGGAATTCTTCCAGAAATTACTCTAGGGATTCTCACAAGAACTTCTACAGGGATTCCTACAGGAATTTCTCCAGCGATTATTTCCGGAATTCATCCACGGATTTCTACGGGTTTTTTATAGGGATTTCTTCAGAAATTTCAACAGGGAATTCCTCTAGGAGTTCCTTCAAGAATTACTCCAAAGATTTCTCCAGGAATTCTTTCAATGAAATCCTCAAAATTCCTCCAGAAACTCTCCAGGAATTTTCTCAGGAATTCCTCCACGGATTCCACCAGAAATTCCTCCACGGATTCCTCTAGCAATTCAAGCAGGGATTGCTTCAGGAATTTCCCCGGGGATTGCTTCTACGGATTTCTTTAGGAATTCTTCCAGGGATTCCTCTAGGAATTCCTCCAGGGTTGCCTACATGAATTCCTACAGGAATTGCACCAGGAATTCCTCCAGGGATTCCTCCAGTAATTATTTTAGGGTTTGCTTCTGAAAGTCTTCTAGTAATTGATGAGATTCCTTCAGCAATTCTTCCAAAAATATCTCCACGAATTTTGTCAAGAATTCCTCAAGGAACCTTCAGAAAATGTAAAAATCGTTCCTTCATCTTTTCAAGGGATGCATTAAAGAATTTCGCCAGGGTTGCCTGCAGAAGTAACCGCAGTTTTTTTTTTTGAGATTACTTCAAGGATTTCTAGAGGATTCATTCATCGATTTGTCTTGGAATTTGCATGGGTGCATTGAGACGGGCTTGTTGGTCCAGGACTTTTAGGTGGGATGGAAAGAAAAAAAGTATATAGTTGAATTTTCAATCCCTGAAAACAACATTTTAACATTTGTAGCGTGATTTGATCAGCTATTTTTCGATATTTTTGAAAAAAAATCGAAAGATATTTAGGACTTAATTTAAAATCACGTTTTTGAATAGCTTACTTGGAAACTTGCGATTATTTTTTGGTGGAACCTGAAAAGTAATGAACACATCTTCTCAAACCCATTATGGCATTTTCTTTGTCAAATTTCTGTATGAGTTCAAAATGAATTGAGCAGCATTCAAAACATTGGATTCATTATCTAAAGGAAACGAAAAAAATAAATGCTCAGTTAGCATTCAAGAAATGGGCTTAAATTTTTCCAGTACATGAGGCATTCTTCTATCTTTGAAGATTTCAGTAACAATTTTCACCGAAAATATCGCAGAGTGTTTCTATGAATATCCCCAAAAATATCATAAGGCAATACATCATATTCGCATTAGGAAATAGGTCAAACGCGATTACAAAGTTCACATGTCAAACAAGAAGCTTTTTATGTTTTGCATTAGTTACATCAGGAATTTTTCTAGATTTTTTTAGCTCTAAAAAGTTCCTACAGTGCAGTTATTGCTGGATGGTTTTTAATAATAAATTTAGAAATTATTTTAAAAAGTTATGTTAAAAATATTAATTGACACTTTGCTCAAAACTCATTCATAAAATAGAAATTGTACCACCACGAACTACTACAGAAATAATTAAAATATAAACTCTTACATTATGACACAAATTTTCTCCAGTCAGAAAATTCTCTTCAAAATTCAAAGATTTGTGCAATATTAGTTCTCCGATTTTTACCTGAATTTTAATATTTTCCAGGTAAAATAAATTTCTCCTGATTATTGCAGATATTCAAAAAAAAAAAAATCCGGGCAGTACACACTCTGCGAATCTACGTAATTCTTCGATAATATTCGAACAGTATTTATCGACAAATCGCATCGGTTTCTGTGAAAAATTATTGATGGATTCATATTTTTGGAAAAAGTCCATGTACAATTTTCAACGGAACTCATTGACACTTCTAGTGAAAATAAAAACGGGATTCACTAAACAGCGCGAGCCCCAAGTCATAATTATCTGCTCATTGAACTTTTTCATGAAATTACGAGTGAAACAATCAATGATTATATTTACGCAGCGGTTTACGCTGTTTAGTGAGTCCCTCTGATAGCTTTTTTTTTCAGAATCGTTGGTTGAATGATTTCTGGTAAACTATTTATTATGCTACGATTACTCATGTTTACTCATTGAACATTTTCTAAGAAAAGTGTTGGATAATTATTGTTTGGTATTTCTACTGCATATTAATACAATTTTCTTCCAAAATTCTTGATTTTTTGGAATATTTTTCAAGTTAAACGGCTTAGCTTTTTCAAGCCAATTCAAGAGACAGTTTTTCAAAATTGAAATATCGTAATATGTTAGTGCCTACATTTGAGATCTAATCGTTGACTTCAGCATGCAAATACTAAAAAGCTAGTCCTACACCGGATAATCTCTATCATACAAGAAATCATTTGTAATTTAGAAGCCAATATTCATCATCAAATGTGTAGAATTAGGAATTTCTACGTTTTACAAGAAGCCTTTCTCAAGTCAACTTATCTACATATTAGAAACTCTATGAAATACAAAGTTATGCTAATTTAAAGGCTTTGTAGGAGGGGATTGAAGAATGCTGGAAAAAATGCAATTTGAAAACACAGAATGTTACTAATTTTGTCTATTGAGAGATAAATTAGTAGAAAAAAAATCACGTTCTGGTGGGTTTCGTACCCATGACTCCATTTTCGATAGACCGGCGTATTAACCAACTAAGCCACACAAAGTTAAAAATTTATATTTATAAAGTCTTGTAAGTACAGGTCGGACTCGATTATCCGGAGTCGGGTTCTGGCGCTCTCCAAAAATATATCTCGCAAACGGAATGTTGTGAGATGCTAAAATTTTGACTGATTACCAATCAAGGTTGGCTTAACAAAATGTCAAAATTTCAGCTTTATAGAATATTCCGTTCACCAGATATGTGTTTGAGAAGCATCAGAATCAGACTCCGGATAATCGAGTCTGACCTGTATCCTAATTTGAAGTGAACAAAGTACTGAAACAAGGTTTGGGTTTACATTCGGAAGGCGTTAAACGCCAATTGAATAAATAATTCCCGATGCAAAACAAAATGCCCGACTTATTCCCGCATATTTCCAGACGAACAGCAAACTATTGCAATTAAGATTCTTAAAAAATCTGCGAATTCCCTGTCAGCACCAGAAATCCTGAATATACATTCCGAGAAGCTGCTATTGCCACAAAGATTCTAAAATGTCTCTAAATTTCCGGTTGGCACCAGAAATCCCAAAAATATATTAGTAAGATCAGCCATTGGCACAACGGTTCTAAAAATAATCTGTAGACTCCCAGTTGGCACCAGAAATCCTTAAAATATATTCCGAGGATCAGTCATTGCCGCTGATTCTAAAAATAATCTGTGAAATTCCAGTTGTCACCAGAAATGTTTGAAATATATTCCGAAAATCAGCTATTACCACAAAGATTTATAAAAAATATCAGTTAGTTCCCAGTTTACACCAGAAAACCTTAAAATATATTCCGAGAATCAACCATTGCCGCAAGGATTCCAAAAATTATCTGTAAATTCCCAGTTGGCAAAAATCAGCTATTAACACAAAGAATTATAAAAATCAGTTAATTCCCAGTTTGCACAAGAAATCCTTAAAATATATTCCGAGCATTGCCGCAAAAAATCTCAAAATATTCTGTGAATTCCCAGTTGGCACCAGAAATCTTTTAAATATATTCCGAGGATCAACTATTGACACAAAAATTTACAAAAAATCAGTGAATTTCCAGTTGGCACCAGAAATCTTTGAAATGTATTCCAAAAATTAGCTATTACCACAAAGATTTATAAAAAATTTGTATATTCTCAGTTTGCAACAGAAATCCTTAAAATATATTCAATTTGTTGGAAGTTAAAACCTATTCAAAGCTTAATAGGTAGCTACCTAGTTTGAAGACTTCTTTTGCAAATTCTGTAGAAATTTGCTCATTTACTATTTAGAAAATTCATTTAAAATTTTCCTCAACAGTTTTATTTTTTTTATTTCTAAATTCATTTTTAAATTTCCTTGTTATAACTTTAAAAATTCCTATGACAATTCTTTTCAGAATTTCTTCGATTACAAATGAACAAAAATTTTCGGCAATTTCTTGACATAAAGAATCTTAGGAAATTCAATTTAGATGTCTTCTTTATTTGTTGGGAATTGATTTATTTCAGAGTTTGTCTTTTCAGAAATAACCTAATTCTAGATTTTTTTCCAGATATTTTCTTTTGAAAATTCCTTCGGCAATTTCATGAGCGTGTTTTTAATCATTTCAGAAAATCCATAAGATTTTTTTCGGTTTTCCTTTGGCAGCAGTTAGGGCAAATTGTTTGAAAATTCTCCAGAATTACTTTCAGATTTTTTGGGAATTCTTTTGATAATATTTCGGAATATTTTATAGGTTATTCTTGTTGAAATTGTTGAAATGTTAAAATTACAGTTTCACAGAATGATAATTATCATCAAATCAACAAATAAGTTTAATAAATAATAACCCAGTAAACAATTTGGTCCGCATAAATTTTAATATATATCACACTATAAGAACCAACTCAATCGCATAAGGTGCACAAAACTGCTATATGCGTACCAAAGTGGAGGCCATATGCACACTTCTGACGACTGTTCTCAACGACTCTGTGCTCAATAATACGATGATACATTTTTAGTAATATAATAAAAAAAAAGCAAAATAAACACCATCTGGCCTCGAACATACAACCCTGAGATTCAGACTTCGAACTCTTACCACTGCTCTAGCAACTCATTTATAGAAGGTGTTAGAATATTCGCCTTTTTGTTCTTCCGTTTTACACAGCTCGACAAATAAAGTTCGAGCGGAAATTTTTACAAGTATTGCGATTTGATGCCTTTCCATTCTGACCTGATATATGATCTGTCAGTTTAATCATCTTTTTTGTGGGTTTGTGCGTTAGTTCAAAACAAACCCCCGTGAATCGAACGCGTAATCGACGACGTCGCGAGGAAAAAGTGTTGTGTTTTGGCCCATATCATTCAGTGGTTTGTGTTCTGTTTCGGCCAGGGATATCAGCATTACGGCCACCACAAAATTTACATCAAGCCTTCCAGTGGAACCAAAAACTACCCCCGGAGAATCGGATTGAAAAAGTTCGTTCTCTCTGGATGTTGGCGCTGGGTGCCGGGAGTGATAAAAAGCAAGTGTGTGCAATTCAGTGTGGAAGATTGGTAAGGGAATCCAGGACAGCTGGCTGATTATGGGTTACCGGTCCGGGAGAGAATTTAACGGCACCCTGGCCAAGCTGGGTATTTCACACAAGCGGCGGGCGGTGCTGTTGACCGAGAAGTTGATCGTGACGTCCTAAAATTCAGTCAGCACTGTGAGTTTTTGGGGGTGAGTATTTGAACCGATTAGAAGATAATTTATACATAATTAATTGCTGCAGGCAGGATCATTTCCTGTTGTTCGATGCAGAGATACGTTTTCGGACGTTGATTTACTTCAAGTGTTTTTTGTATTCGGTGCAATATTAAATTGACAACTTTTTGCGAATTTGGATGGCGTCTTTAATGAATTGAAATCTACAAAGCCGATTAATCGTTAGTGAATCGTAATCACGATTTACATACAATTTGTATTGTCATTCTTGTGGCACAATTTTGATCTTTTGTGCGATTATGACACTTGATGAAACTAAATGCGATTTTGAACACACCTGCTTATACGATGCATGGTTTACTGGGAAATCAGAATCGTTCCACGGAGTTCAAAGGAATAGCGATCTCACGACAACAAATCATAACATAAGCCATTTTTTAAATTATATTTAATAAATTATTCAGAATTATTCCAAGGAGTTCTTTAATATTAAGTGATCCTATGACAGCAAATTTTGAATACAAGGCAGGTTGAAAAAAAAAGTGTTTCAATGAATTAATCAGATTAACCATAAGGACTGTGATCTTTCAACAACTTTTCTTAATACTAGCCAAATTTCAAAATTAATAACAAATAAGAATTACTTCAAGGATTTCCATAAGAACTGTGATCTTTGGACAGCAATTCTCAATATAAGTCAGAATAAAATAAAAAAATAATTCCAATAAATTAATCTGAATTACTCCGAGGGATAACACAAGAACTGTGATCTTTCAAAAACAATTCCTAACATATGCCAACATTAAAAATAATAAAAAGAAAATATTATAATTAATTCAAAGAGTTTAATAAGAACTGTGGTCTTACGACAGCAATTCTCAATATAAGTCAGAAAAAATAAAAAAAAAATCCAAAAAATAATCAGAATTACTTTGAGAAATAACATAAGAACTGTGATCTTTCAAAAACAATTCTTAACATAAGCCAAATTTTAAAATAGTTAAAAAATATCAGAAATAATACAAAGAGTTCCATAAGAACTGTGGTCTTACGGTAGCACTGCTCAATACAAGTCAGATTTAGGCAAATATTCCAATAAATTGATCTTAATTACTTCAAGGAGTTCCATAAGAATTGTTGTCTTTCCACAACAATTCTTAATACAAGTATTTTTAAATAATTTAAAAAAATACCAGAATTAATCCAATGAGTTCTATAGAACTGTGATCTTACGACAACAATTCTTAACACAAGTCAAGTTTTTATATTAATTTCTAAAAATAATCAGAATTGCTCAAAGGAATTACACAAGAATAGTGATTTTAAAATAAGTCATAACATAGGCCAAATTACTAAAATAATTTAAATAAATTAATCAGAATAATTCCAAGGAGTTCCATAAAAATTGTGATCTTTCGAAAACAATTCTTAAAATAAATCAATTCTTTAAAATAATTGTAAAATAAATTACTAGTATTTATCCAAAGAGTTCCATAAGAACTGTATTACGACAACAATTTTCAATACAAGTCAAATTGAAACAAAAAATCAATAAATAAATCAGAATTGTTTCAAGGTGTTTCATAAGAATTGTGATCTTTCGACAACAATTATCAATACAAGTCAGATAAAAAAAAAGTAAAATAATCAGAACAATTCCAAGGAGTTCCATGACAACTGTGACATTTCGACAACAATTCTCAACACAAGCCAGATTAAAAAAAAATAAAAAAATGACATAACTTATCCAAAGGTTTCCATAAGTACTGTGGTTTTACGACAACAATTCTCAATACAAGTAAAATTTTTAAAATAATTTAAATAAATAAATTGATCAGAATTGCTCCAAAGAATTTCATAGCAATAATTGTGATCTTACGACAACAATTTTTAATATAACCCAAATTTTTAAAATAATGTGTAATAAATTATTTAGAATTACTCTAAGGGGTTCCATAAGAACTGTGATTTTTCAACAACAGTTCTAAGTACAAATCACATTTTTAAAATAATAAAAAAATACCAGAATTGATCCAAAGAGTTCTATAAGAACTGTGGTCTAACGGCATTAATTCTCAATACAAGTCAGAAAAAAAAATCCAATATATTAATCTAAATTACTCCCAGTCAGGAGTTCCATATAAACTGTTGTCGTTGCATATGTCTTAGCATATGTCAAATTAGTCAGAACTGAACTCCTTGAAGCAGTTGGAGATCTTACGACAAATATTCTTAACAGAAGCTATTTTTTTAAATATATGCAACAAATCAATCTAAATTATTCCAAGGAGTCCCATGTAAACTGTGATCTTTCGAAAACAATTCTTAACATTAGTCAATTTTTAAAATAATTAAAAAAATACTAGAATTAATCAAAAGTGTTCCATAAGAACTTACGACAGCAATTCTCAATATGAGCCAGATAAAAATAAAAAAAAATAAATCCAATTAATCAATCAGAATTACTCCGAGGAATTACATAAGAACTGTGATCTTTCGACAGCAATTCGTAACATAAGAATTATTTCAATAATTTTGAAAAATACCAGAATGAATCCAAGGAGCTCTGTAAGAACTGTGATCTTACGACAACAATTCTTAAAACAAGTAAATTTTTTAAAATTATTTCAATAAATTAATCAAAATTGCTCCAAGGAGTTCCATTAGAATTGTAATCTTGACAACAATTCTTAACATAAGCCAAATAATAATAAAAAAAATACCTGCAATAATCCATAGAGTGCCATAAGTGCTGTGGTTTTACGACAACAGATCTCAAAACATGTTTTTTTTTAATAATTTCAATAAATTAATCAAAATTGCTCCAAGGAGTTTCATTGGAATTGAGATTTTACGACAACAATTCTTAACTTAGGCCAAATTTTTAAAAATATATGCAATAAATTAATCTGAACTACTCCAAGGAGTTCCACAAGAACTGTGATCTTTCAAAAACAATTCTTACATGAAACAAATTTTTAAACAAAAAAAATATAAATAGAATTGATGCAAAGAGTTCCATAAAAACTGTGGTCTTACTACAGCAATTCTCAATATAAGTCAGATTAAAATTTTAAAAAAATATTCCTTTAAATTAATCAGAATCAGCGGACCTGGTGTGCTGGTTATAACACTTGACTATCATGCCGAGGACCTGGGATCGTATCCCACTCCCGACAAACTCGCAAAATGTGAGTTCTTCCTTCGGAAGGGAAGTAAAGCGTGGGTCCCGAGATGAACTAGCCTAGGGCTAAAAATCTCGTTAATACAGATAAAAAAAATACTCCAAGGAATAACATAAGAATTGTGTGCTTACAAAATAATTTGAAAAAATACCAGAAGTTATCCAAAAAGTTCCATAAGAACTGGTTTTACGACAGCAATTTTCAATACAAGTAAAATTTTTAAAATAATTTGAATAAATTAATCTGAATTGCTTCAAGGAGAATTGTCATTGTGGTTGTGATTTGTGAATTGTGATGCGACAACAATTCTTAACACAATCCGAATTATTAAAAAAAAATAAAAAAATACGAGAAAAAATCCAAAGAGTTCCATAAGTACTGTGGTTCTACGACAACAATTCTCAATAGAAGTCAAAATTTTTAAATAATTTCAATAAACTAATCAGAATTACTTCAAGGAGTTCCATTAGAATTGTGTCACATTTTTAAATAATTTCGATAAAATAATCACAATTGCTCCAATTGAGCCAATTTTTTAAAATAATATTGAATAAATTATTCAGAATCACTCCAAGTAGTTCCATTAGAACTGTGATCATACGACAACAATTCTTTTTGTTTAATAGTCAATTTTTTTTAATATCTTTTTTATAAACTAATCAGATTTAAAATAATTAAGAAATATTCATAGCAAAGAAAATGATATTCCGACAGCAGTTCCTATCCTTTCGTAACACGCGCGGTTGGCCACCATGTACAAAATGTACAAAATACAACAAAATGTACAACATGTACAAAATACAACAGCGCGATCACTCAATGGTTAACACAGGTCAAGTGTTCAAAATAATGTCAATAAATTTAAAAAAAAAAACAATAATTGTTGATTTAATAAATGTGGAGCTTCGTAGCCGTGCGGTTAGGGTCACCAAGCTCCTAATCGCACCATGCTATGGGGTGAGGGTTCGATTCCTGCTCCGATCGATTAAACTTTTCATGAAGATAGTTTCTTCTCCGTATCCACTGGTGCATGCTCCGTGTGTCCATTGTCAAGTGTTAAATTACATTCAGTCTGTACAGCCTCTGGCTGAAGACGGTGCCTGCGTCTTTAAACAATCAGAAATGCTTCAAGGTGTTTCATAAGAACTGTGATCTTTCGATAACATTCCATAACATAAGCCAAATAAAAAAACTACCAGAATTATTCCAAAGAGTCCCATAAGTACTGAGGTATTACGACAGTAATTCTCAATACATACCAAATTTATAAACTAATTTGAATATATTCATCAGAATATTTCCAAGAAGTTTTATAGGAATTGTGATCTAACGACAACAATTCTTAACATAAGCCAAACCTAAACATAAAAATAAGTAATAATTTTTTTCCAGAATTTATTCGAAAAGTTCCATAAGAACTGTGGTTTCACGACAACAATTCTCAATACATGTTAAATTTTCCAATTATTTCAATAAATTAATCAGAATTGCTCCACGGTGTTCCATTAGAATTAACGCCAAATTTAAAAGAAAAAAATAAAAAAAAAATACCAGAATAAATCCAAAGAGTTCGATAGAAAGAGTGGTCTTACGTCAGTAATGCTCAGTACAAGTCAGATAAGAAAAAATATTGCTAGAAATTAATAATAATTACTCCAAAAAGTTCCATAATAACAGTTGTGTTAAAAAAAAATTAACACTAGTCAAATTTTTAAAATAATTTACATTGATTAATCAGATTCTCCAAGGAATTACACAATAATTGTGATTTTACAACAATTCATAACATATGCTTAATTTCTATAATAATTTCAATAATTTAATCAGAATTACTCCAAGGAGTTCCATAAGAACTGTGATCTTTCGAAAACAATTCTTAAAATATGCCAAATTTTTAAATTAATTGTAAAAAAATAACCAGAATTTATCCAAAGAGTTCAATAAGAACATTGGTCTTACGACAGAAATTCTCAATACCAGTGACTTACTTGGAACCACGCATAACTTGCAAACGAGACATCTGATTTCGTTCGACTGTGTTTCGTTCTGTTAGTTTTCACCCAAGGAAGGTTTATGAATCAATAAACATGGAGAAATAGAAAATTTAAAGAATCGATTTTTCGTACATTTTGAATGAGGACTTGTTCATTGCCGAGACCAGCTAGTGTTCTATATATGTATATTTATATCGACATTAAATAAACTACGTAAATTTGCTTACCGTGGATTAACATCGTTCCACTCGATAGCGCAACCGGAAGCGTTTTTGGTACCACGTCCCGAATCGTTTTCGACACCATGAACAATTGTGGTTATATTTCTCGATCGGTGCTGGTATGGTAAGAACACCGGTTTCACAAGAAACGATTATCAAGCCGTACAGAGGATGTAATATTTTTTTCCCCCAAGACACTACACCTTCTTCAACCAAAGGTTGCACAGAATTAACGATCACAAACATATATTTGTATAATAATTTTTACATTTTTTTTTCGAGACACTTCACTTTTTGCAGATTTGCTCCGTCTGATGGGTAGTTGAGCTGCTTCGATGACTAATTTCCGGAATTCACAAAATTCACACCCAATAAAGCACATAAAACCTTTCGTTCACTTCGCGCGCGCACCCCAACCAACCCGCACCGACGAAATGGGCTGCTGACTGCTGCTGCCAGTCGAAAAAAAAGAGAAACACCGGCAGGATTTTTCGAAGTGAACTTACACAGTTCGCTCGCGCACTCACTCACCGAAATCCGATATTCCCCACTGCATCATCGGAGCACCGGACACCTGCGTAATATAACGGTCCAATGTTGGACAAACTGCCGAAATACACTTAACTTCCGACCTCCAATGCAACCGAAAAATGGCAGCTCGCACGGACATCCGATCACAAACGCGATTAGAAAATAAACTGAACTGATTGCAACGATTGCACACACGCATGCGTCGTTTATACTGTACGAAAATATGTTTATTTACCATACGGTATTTGTATGCGTGCATTGTCAATCGCAGTACAACAGTCGAGCAGTTCATGTATCGTTACACAGTCTTCACGGCGCATGTATTGAGTTAACCGTCCGTGAGCGTTTGCGCGCCAGCGAGCATGCGTGTTTTGCGCTTGTACCATGCGCGTTCCGTGCACATTAGGCCGTGAGCTAAAACGCGCTTATGGCTCTGTTTTGGGTGTAGGAATTCCAAAATGAACTGCTGTAATTTTAGAAGAAACTCCTGCAGGGTCCTTCAAATGTCGTGGTGAATTTTGTTCAAATGAAATCAATTTGATATTCTTAATAGATTTATTAGTGAACAAACTAATATCTTCAGAAGAGCTTCTAGGCTAATATGGTAGCAGAATGATGGGTGGTTTATTGAGTCATTAGCTTTGGTGATAATCTCCACTGGTTGCACCTATGGTCGTGGTGTCGGCGATCTGAACCTGGCAGCCGGCAATGCTTCTTGCTACCGTCGTGCGGGGTTACTTTTGAAATGCGGGGCTACTTTGGACACTATCGAATATGGATTTTTTGAATTCGAAATATGGTTCAAATCTGTTTGATGTCTTTGGGACTATTACGAAGCAATAGTTTTCCCTCCATTTGGTTGAAATTATTTTTCAAACAGACCGTTTATTGCTTGGCAGGACGCGAAAATACATCGAATAAATCAATAAAATATACATGACGTATCAGAACATTTGCTCTGTAAGCATTGTTTCTACAGTTCATAAATTTCAAAGGGTTGATCAATTCATTCAAAATATATCAACGTAGCATATACAATCGAATATTTGTATCGTTATACATTATAAATGACCATTTCACCCAAATAAAGGATTGATGGTCCTTTTTTTCAGGCTATTTATATAGCAATATCACGCTGCTCATAATACCAAAGGTAGCACGGAACCATCTTCAAACGCATAAATTTATTGAAATCATGTCTGATATAGTATACTACAGTATTGGTACAAAGTAGTTTTCTAAATAAACCTGGAATTTGAAATGCAATTTTGTTTTAGATAAAAATGTCCAAAGTAGCCCCCATCTGGTTCTATATGAGATGTGTCCGATTGGTGTATGAACAACTTTTTTGTTTATTGATGGATTTAGTTCAAATTATTATGTGTAAAAACTGTGGAAATCCATTCACTACTTTGGGAGTTATAATGTCATAAAGTTGAAAAATCATGAAAAAGTGTAAAAAGAAGCCCCGCACGACGGTATTGTTGTTTTTTCATAATATTCTGTTAGCATTCAAGTTAAAATAGAAATCAGAGCTAAGTTCGAGTTTTTTTTACATGAAAATTTTGTTGAGAGGAGGGGGTGTTTAACAAGCTACGTCATTTATAGAGGGGGGTGTCTGAATTTGTGACGAAATGCTACGAGGGGGGAGGGGGGTATTAAAAATCGCTCAAAAAAAGCTACGTCATTTATGGACGCCCCCTATTTGATGTGTCGCATGCATGGGTTATGTTCACTTTTATATTTGGCCACTTCCGGCAGGACACCCGGAACCGGTTCCGGAACAATACCGGTTCAGATATAGTCTGAGACTATTTCCCTACTTCCCGTTCATCATATAATCGAAAATGCCGTGGTTTGATGGGTCGCATTCATGGGTTTGTTGCATTTTCATATCTGGCCCCTTCCTGGGGTACCGGTCCGGAACGCCTAAATGGCCATAACTCCGGAACGGCTGGACCGATCTGAGCCATTTTCAATAGGAAACAATGGGACCAGATTCCGCGTCGAATGAACCATCGGTCGTTAAAATCGGTTGATGTTTACTATCTAAAAGTTAGGTGACCTTTTTTGTACACACACACACACATACGCACACACATACATACACACACACATACACACACACAGACATCATCTCAGCTCGTCGAGCTGAGTCGATTGGTATATAACACTTGACCCCTCCGGAGGCTCTATCAAATTTTCGTTTTTGGAGTGAACATATAGCCTTTCGGTACACCTTGGTGTACGAGAAAGGCAAAAAATATATCCAATTTACCATTTCATGTAAATCATGCGCCATGATTATTACCTGTAAAAAAATGTTAGAATGTTGTATTTTGAAACATCTCGCTGATATGTTTGTTTGTTTTCTTTAGGTTACATCAAAACTTTTGCATAACCATAACTTGTTGCAGAAGACAAAATTCTTGCGCTTTTTCAGTCATGCAGAAGTCACGGAACATGTTGCCGCATCTCTAATCCATAACAGGAAAATGTTGTGGAGAAGTACGACAAGCTTTTCTATAACAAGGTGTGTTGCTTGGGCAGGAACTCCTCTCATAATACTTGGAGAATCATACTTAGCATTCTCAGAATTGTGGCGTAATTGCTCTCAGAATTCTGGTGGAATATTTCTTAGGATTCTGGGATTCTGGGTTGGATCCTTTTAAGATTCTGGGGGAATATCACAAAGTATTCTGCGGGTACTCTTCCCAAGATTCTCTGGAAATTCGGCTATCTGGGATAATCCCCGTCAGGATTCTGGGGAAATTTCTCTCAACATTCTGAGGAATTTGTCTCATGATTCTGGAGAAATCCTTTGGGATCAAGGTTATAGGGCACTTTTTTCAGAATTATAAATTATTGAAGAATCTCTCTAGAGAAATTTGGAATTTTGAAGAATCCTTTGCATAGAATCCTTATCAGATTTTCGGAAAAATCCATCTTAGGTTTCTAGATATATTTCTATTAAGAATCTGGAAGAACCCCTCATATGATCTCTCTCAGGATTCTGGGGGAATTAGCCAAAGAATTCTGGAGAATACCTTTAGGGATTCTGACAGAATTAATTCCAGCATTCTAAAGAATTCTAACCAGGATTTTAGGGGTATTCTGGGAGAATACATAAAAGGATTCTGGAGGAATTCTTCTCAGGATTCTAGAGGAATCATATCTCCCAGAATTCTGTGAGAGTATATCTCAGGTTTCTTTGGCCCAGAATTCATTGTCTCCCATTTTCGAATCAGAGTTGCGAAATGTTCGATGCACAATCTCAAATTTTGATATTGAATTTATTTAGACAAATAAAACATACCATGAACTTGAACTACATGCAGCCTACCCACTGTTTTTTTTTCTAGAAAAATGCCCCCAAAACGTAATTTCAAACTTTCTCGTTTTCGGGGCGTTTCCGATCGATTTTTCCAATTAATTTTTCGTACGAACACGTGGAAGCCTTACGCGAATAAAACTCTGAAAGAATGGTGTAGATCCGTTGGTCCGTTTCCGAGCCTATTCGTGAAATACAAACACCATTCCATTTTAATTTATATATAGATATCTAATCGATGTGAAAACATCGATTCAAAGCATCCGATTAAATAGGTGAATCGATTCTGCTGATCCGATTCGAATCGATTCACAAAAATCGATGTCTCAGCCAGATTTGCCCAATGCTAATGCGGTGGTCTTCCTACGAATAAGGACCTGGAGAGGAACATCCTGGGCAATAACACCTTCTTCCTACTGAAGGATGTCGCAACCGGCCCCTTGGCTCTAGGTTCCAGGATAACGAAAACCACAACAACCAAATGCGAAAGATTTAGTGCGAGAAAAGAAATGTCTACCGATTTACATCAAGCCCAAGGTGTGAAGGTGATGACCGATTCGTAGCTTCAATACTATCGGGTGATCGACATCCTGAAGAAGGACAAGATCGAGTACTTAACTCACGATACTTCCACCGACAGGCCGCTGAATATGGTTCTACGCGGTTTCGAGGACTGGACCTCAAGCAGCTCGAAATAAAACTCGTCATCGTCGGCCCGAAGGTGCTAAATCTCAACAAGATCACCTGGCGATACTTCCTGAAAATACAGCGTCCAAGTATACCTGGTCCACATTGAGACAGGTTCCACCCCAATAATGAAGGAACTGAAAGCAATCAACAGTCTGCTATACCGCCGTCGAATGGCAGTGGTATAACCAAGGGTATAACCCAATGCATCACGATGTGACGCAGTGCATGAACTGCTGTAGCTTCGGTTGCGGTTCAAGAATTTTCCATTTGACTCCCCGCTGCAACACATGAGATGGTGACTACCATAACGTTGAGAGCTGCATATACGCATTGATCGAACAGCAAAACCCTTAGAAACAACCTGATCTCAAGTGCTACAACTGTGCGGCTAATCATCTAGGCTTATCAAGCGGCCATTGACATCGCCTCGTCCCCGATTCGAGCGGCAACAAGACGATGAGTCATCTCGTCCAATGAGAACTCGTCGCTCTACAGAATGGAATAATTAGCAGCCATCTTCCACCAACTCGCAGTGATTGTAGCAATTGCCTCGTTCGACATAGAAAATATTTCCTGGTTCGGAAACAACAGGTTGTACAGATCGCCGCTGGCTTAGCCTTATCGGTTACTCAGTTCCCGAAGTCGAGAACTGGATAACAGATAAGGCCAAGCCTGTGGCTCGTCGCGTAGTGTGGCTCTTGTTCCCCTGGTGATGTGGCCTTCTACTTCACACTTCCTGCAGAATTTTCTCATATCAGGGCCTTTTCGCGATCACCACTTGTGTCCTTGTAAATGCTGAAAAAGAACACTGATCAGCCAGCTCTGATCTTCCCGACTACAACCGCCTAATTCCCCTTCCCTACTGTGAGCTTGATTATGGCGATCACACTGTGCTCACACTACTGTTTGAGGGCGTCTGCGAGCTCATTTGCGCCGGAGATCTCGTTTGGATGGCACTGGAGAGTCGCCTGAGCCGTCAGAGCTCGCTCATGCACCTTCTCGACCAGTACCTCTTGGGTCAATGGCACAAATATTCCAATAAGAGTATAACGTGCCTCTTGAGCCAGCCTTCCTATACCTCTTGGCTTAGTACCTTGTAGGAGGTAGCTCCTACACACGTGTGCTTCCACCTCTCCAGTCCTGGGGCGCCGGATGCTTTTTATACCCGCACTCACCGGCGAGAGACGATTTTCACCCTGCATGGCTCTCAACACCAAGACGTATTTAGGTGCCTCAGTAATGGCTATTCGAGCTCGTGTGAAGTTGATCATCAATATTAACTTCTTTTCTCGATCAGCCTTGATAGCCGTGTAGTGTCGGTAGCAATTGTCTCAATTGGCTAAGAATAACACTACGAACAACCTGTTCCGTACTAAATAGGTGACACCTAATTCAAGGTGTTTTTTTTCTGCTAAACGTTCTTCGAACGAGTAATCCTTACCACTCCCTTTGTCCTCGGAAGGTGGGCAGGGTCAACCCAACGCTGTCGCCCAACTGTTTTGCAGGCATCAAAAACTGATGCCTACGTGCAACCAGATCTGACCTGCTGAAGGAAAGGGTATCACTACGCTTCAGGCCCTATCAACTGCACCAGAAAGTGGCTGACAGTACCGGGGACCCCTTTCCAACCACGGGCTCGGATCCAACCCAGTAGACCGACGCCACAACCGCATCGCTACCAGGACGTTCTCTCCGCGACCACCTAATCATTGTAAGGGTTGATTTCGATTGCATGGCATCGGCATGACCTACAAAGCCGACTCCGAACCCCTGGATCACCTCTTGTACCGCATCTGAAATAGCCATTCTCCGAGTCCACGCGCCATCTCATGTGTAGCTCCATAACGATGTGGGCGATAGCCGTTGAAATGACATTCCGGCCAAACTTATCCCTACACATCCTCTGGACAAGATTGTCCGGAGTTGTGTCCTCTCCGCATGTGGCAAGCATACGGTCACGCATTGTGCGAAAACGCGGGCACACGAACAAAACGTGTTCCGCCGTTTCCTCTAAACTAGCACAAACAGGGTATTCGGGGGAACCCTCATGCCCGAAACGGTTCAAATACTTTCGGAAGCAACCATGGCCTGAAAGCATCTGTGTCAGGTGGAATGTTATTTCCCCATGGCACCTAATAATCAAACTAAGTATCAACCCTCGGAATCAACTTATGGAATCCACCTTGCTTTGGTGGAACTCTCCCACGCGCTTTTCCATTCGGCCATGGAGGCCATCCTGGCAGTCTTGCGTATGCTTCTTATACCGTGCATTTCGAAGCACTCCATGTACTCCCTGATAAGGATGTCGACAGGCACCATACTAGTGATGACGCAGAGCGCGTCGTGTGACATGGTACGGTACGCGCTCGCAACCCTCAGGCACATCAGCCTGTAAATACTTGCCTTACCAGCTTACCACGGTAGCTTTTGGTACTTAGCGCAGTACCACACGCCAGGCTGCCATACCTTAGTATGTATGTAGCGACACTAGCCAGAAGGGTACTGGAGTATACCGCAGAGCTATTGGACATCATCCGGGACAGTGTCACTATATTGCGGAGATTCCACCTGTTTACACTCCTGCGTGAATATAAGTTGCGTGGATTTTTCTTGCGTGGATTTTTTTTGCGCAGGAATCTCAAAATCTAATCAACCGGCAATAGTTGTGGAGGCTCTTTTATAGGCGTAATCAACGTGGCTACCGAGGCTAAGCTCATCGTCGATCATCACGCCCAAGTGTTTGACGGAGTGCTTCGAAGTGATAGTGCAATCGGCTACACTGATCACCAATTTCTGCTCCGACTTCCGGTTGTTCACAGCCATCACCTTTGTTTTGTGGTTAGCCAACTCTAGTTTCATTGACCTCATTCACGCCTCTTCTACCTTGATCGAGGGGGTAGTAGTCAACTTCACTTCTTCGATCGGCTCACCGTATAGTTCGAGCGAAATGTCGTCAGCAAAACTGTCAATCTCCACTCCCACCGGGAACTGTAACCTCAACACCTCGTCGTACATGATATTCCATAACCGGACCCAGAATGCAACCTTGCGAGACTTCTGAGGTTATGTGAAAGCACTCCCGACCCACCTGTGTGTCGTAAACTGGTATTCGATTCTGGAAGTAACTTCCGAGAATCTTGTACAGGTACCCGGGTATTCCTAGACGCAGTAGCGCATCGGCAATAGCTAGCCAACTGACGCTATTAAACGCGTTCCCTACATCCACAGTCACTAATGCACAATAGCGAATCCCCCTTTTCTTACGCTCGAGAGCTTTCCCGCCGGTTTTTGTAACCCACACGTTAGCGTCTACGGTCAACCTCCCCACCCAAGTAACACAGAAAACATCTTTGAGAATAAACTTAAAAAAAGACGTTGTAGTATAGTATTATAATCGTATTTGAACACATATTATGTTGAAATCATGTTTTAACTGTGTTTGGCAATAACAAGTTACTGAAAAATGTTATCATCCTCACTACAAGTTAAAATAACGTAAATTTAACGTTAGATACACAAGATATTTATATCACCGTCTTCCTTCAATTGAAGATGTTTTGTATAACATCAGCAGTACATAGTTATAACCTTTGAGATCAAACTTGTTATTAAAACGTTGTTTTTACGTACTAAATACGTTAATGTACAACATAACTAGTTTGGTATCTCTTCTCACTGATTTGATCATTATTTAAGAAACATCTTTTTCACTTAAAAATACAAGGCAATCCAAATACGATTGCAACTTCAATTTTATGGTTTGTGGATTGATCCTGCTACAAGTATGCTAAACGGGGTAACTAATGGGTATGTTAATAGTCTCTAAAAACTTGGCGCAGACCAATCAGCAGATCACAGTCACCATGGCTCGAAAGATAGACGCCACCATTCAACTTTATTTACATGGCAGGCCTCCCGTCACCTAAAAATCACTGGGGATACTTACTTGGCGGCTAAATCTCCCTTACCAGCACAGTTTTAACACTATTTTTATCCCGTGAAACAAACGAAATCAATTAATTGGTATTCGTTCTAGGAAACGCACTCCAACTTTGTTATTGTTATACCTATGTTCAAAACAGGTCATCCAAAACCAAAAATGACATCGTCGTATGCTATTGAGTAGTAGATGTTCAAAATACGTTGCTATGATGTTTTTTCAATGTATTCCATTCGATTCAAGTGGTATTCGACAAACATGTTATTGAGATGTATAACAGTCGTAATTTAAACGTATTTCTAAAATTTTGAGCTCTTCCGTATATCAGGCCAGACCAATTACAGTGCCTGCTAAAAAGTTTCACACTATCATTTTTATATATTTAGCCGTTAGTTCATCTACTGATGTTTCTGCCAATAATTATCCATCTGGAACAGTTTAATTATGTAATGAATAATATAATTTCCTTATTGATAACGAAGACAAATTCTACAGTCTAAAAGAACATCATTAATACATCATAATTTAAAATAACATCCCAAAACATTCTGACGGTACTTTGTCAAGAAGCCACCATGTTGCATGTCTGAAAATTTGTTTGAAAATCTCTTACAAACCACAGAAATGTCAAAAAACTTCCCTTCTTATTTCTTTCCGATGGAAAGCGAATGAATTTATTAGGATGAAAAGTGCTTATTTCACCATAAATTTTGAACGGCACATGAAATTAAGTCATAGTGCCCAAACATCGAGATGGTAAATTACAAACGATGTGTAAGACCTGAAAATTATTTTGAGCCATCACTTAATACTGCATTTATAATAGATGCCATATTGATTTGCTGTGCGTGGTTGATGAATATTAATTTCGTGCCAGCAATAAGTAAGTTGTTATGATGTTGCTGAGAACATAATCGATACATAATTTTATGTTATAATGATGTATTGAAAAACATCTTTAGTAACATCAAAGATGTTTTATAAGCCGCCATTTTTTGCGCTTTTTCGGTTATATAAGTGTATGAAAATACGTTTTCCATATTTGAAACAAAACATGGACGTTTGTATGCAACATGTATTATATACAGTATTATAACTAATTGTGTTACTTGGGCACCCGTATGCTGAAATAGGTGCTCGAGAGACATTAACACCCTCGGTGTGCCTCAACATTCTGTTGAGGACGATCTTTTCAAGAACCATCCCGCCGTGTCGATTAAGCATATTGGTCGATATGTCGACGGGTCTTCGGGTGCTTTCCCCGCCTTTGGAAAACCAGGAACTACCGCTTCCAAACCTTTGGAAAAACTCCCTCTCCAGGCATTTCTGCATAGCAGACTTGAATATCCCGGGAGCCTCTGCCATAGATACTTCCTAGGCCTTACCTACTGAATTCTTCTTCCCACGTACATCTTGAGCTAGTTTCTAGTACGAGATGCTTGGTCATCTCCTTCTCCAGCACTAGCATCATCGCTCTAATCTAGGTGCACCGGATAATTTTAACATCCGCGCCCAGCGAAGAAAAAAAGTTTTTGCCAGCATGCTCTTTCCCTTGGCCCGGATGGAACCTGTTGTTCTTGGGGATGACCTCTTGGGGCTTGTTTTCCTTATCCCTTGTGCGTTTAACAACCGGCTTAGGAGCCTGATTGCTCACGCTGACCGCCTCTTTTTCCTCGACGATCCGCTCCCTTCTGCTGGGCGCTTCTTACCCCCAAAAGAGTTTGGCCATTTAGCTCGAGTCGAGAGGATCGTCTGCGGCTCAGTCGAGCTGCATAGCGAAGGAGTAGCTGTCCGTTTGACTGTTCCATTATTTGCGGGCATCGGATGCAACTTGTGGAGCTTCAGCAGACCTTGTTGGAGGCCTTTTCTGATATTGTTCCGCCCGCTGACTGGTATAGCCGATCAGCTCATCGTTAGTTGCCTAATCTGGGTACACATCGCGTACGTACTTTAAGGCCTCGCTGCGGTTTTATGGGACGGAAGGTGACGCCAACGTTACCTCATCTATCGTTTCAGATCAGTGTCACCCGACCATACTAAGAGGATAGAATTCCGTCGATAGTAGATCACCTTTGCTTGATTACATAAGCATGTATCATCTCGATAGCCAATTACATTACGAAAGCCAGAATATCATAATCAGGAACCTACTGGCCTTGATCCTGTGTACCTGAGGCACTTCTAGCTTGACTGAGGAACTTTTTAAGGTCAGTCACTTCCCGAGGAAGCGCCAAAGGTTCTAAGTTCACATTGCATTGTGGGTAAGGTCTCGTGTGTCAAAGTGGATTCCCGTCGAAGAAAAAAGTGTCCATCTGTGTTTCCACCTCCTTCTTCCGTGCGTCGACCGTTCTTCATTCTTCGGCCAGAGGGTCCTGTTGCTTTTTGGCCAAAGCCGGAGCGATTTGCGGAGCTTCATCAGATCTAGCAGATCGACCTCATGAGGTGGGGACACGGCTCCAGATAATCTTGCCCAAAT